>NC_086174.1:28359517-28659874 GCF_023053635.1 Elgaria multicarinata webbii
TTATTATTATTTATTTATATAGCACCATCGATGTACATGGTGCTGTACAGATAACACAGTAAATAGCAAGACCCTGCCGCATAGGCTTACAATCTAATAAAGTTGTAGTAAATAATAAGGAGGGAAAGAGAATGCAAACAGGCACAGGGAAGTGTAAACAGGCACCGGGAAGGGTGAAGCTAACAGTATAGAGTCAGAACAAACTCAAAGTTTAAAAGATATAGGGAAAAGAAAAGTTTTTAGCTGTGTTTTAAAAGCTGTGATTGAGTTGGTAGTTCTCAAGTGTTCTGGAAGAGCATTCCAGGCATGAGGGGCAGCAGAGGAAAATGGACGAAGCCGAGCAAGGGAAGTAGAGACCCTTGGGCAGGCAAGAAGCATGGCATCAGAGGAGCGAAGAGCACGAGCGGGGCAATAGTGTGAGATGAGAGAGGAGAGATAGGCAGGAGCTAGACCGTGAAAAGCTTTGAAGGTCAACAGGAGAAGTTTATATTGGATTCTGGAGTGAATTGGGAGCCAATGAAGAGATTTCAGAAGCGGAGTGACATGGTCAGAGCGGCGGGCCAGGAAGATGATCTTAGCGGCAGAGTGGTGGACAGAGACCAGCGGACTGATGTGAGATGAGGGGAGGCCAGAGAGAAGGAGGTTGCAGTAGTCCAACCGAGAGATAACCAGTGCGTGAACGAGAGTCTTGGCAGAAGAGACAGACAAAAATGGTCGAATCCTGGCAATATTATACAGGAAGAAACGACAAGATTTAGCTACTGCCTCGATATGAGGAATAAAGGAGAGCGAGGAATCAAATATAAAGCCAAGGCTACGAGTTTCCTTGACCGGAGTAAGCGTGACATCGTTGACAGTAAGAGAGAATGAGAGATGAGGAGAAGGTTTAGGAGGAAAAACAAGCAGTTCAGTTTTTGCCATATTGAGTTTCAAACGGCGATGAAGCAGCCAGGCTGAGATATCTGAAAGACATGCTGAGATACGATCGTGGACATCAGGAGAAAGTTCCGGAGATGAGAGATATAGTTGTGTGTCATCGGCATACAGGTGATATTGGAGGCCATGAGATTGAATAAGTTTATGTTGGGTTATTGTGCCAGAACTTTTCTCTCTCTGGAACTCTGTTTGTGCTCAGAAACAAACACACATCACACAGGTCTTACACAGCAGAGCTGGTTTATTTCCTTCAGGCTTCTGTGCAGTTCAATTCAGATCAGTTCAGATCAGCACACTGAGGCATTTACAGAGAGCAGTGATCATAGAGCAGTGATCAGTAAGCAGTGATCATAGAGCAGTGATAAGTAAGCATTGATCATATTCATTTTACACAAGTGAGAAAATATATACAGATCTACACAATTCTTATCTACATTACATACAGCTGTGATGAGGCTAACTTAGAATCTTGGCAAGGTTCCCAGAACAGCCTCTATCTCAAGGTAATTGCCCACAGATAGACTTTCTCTGTTTAACCCTGAGATAGCCATACACACACAATTTTAATGACTAAGCAAGTATTTCTTTTCATATACTTAACAGTCCTCCTCTTGCGCATGTTGTTTAAATTGTGTTACAATCTGAGACCCAGCTTTAAAAGCATCTCTTTGTGTTTTACCATAGAACGTTCCACCTGTCCTTCCTCATTTTGTTTTACTTTGAATACCCATTTACTGTTAATGGCTTTACGACCTTCAGGTAAAGGTACTAGCTCCCACGTTTCATTTTTTTCCATTGCTCTGATTTCCTCTGACATTGCTTCATGCCAGCCCTGAGCTTCTGTAGGTTCCATTTCCTGAATTTCCTCAAATGAAGTAGGTTCATAGGCTATTAGTAAAGCTCTATGAGAAAAGAGCTCTATTAGTAAAGCTCTTCCCCCTCCCTCTCTTGCTGAGATTGTTCAGGAATTTCTTCTGTTTCTACAGCTTTCTGTTCTACAGGCAAACTTACATACTGTTTTGTTTCCTGCATTTGTTCATGAAAAACTACATCTCTGCTCACAATTACACTTTTGTGATATGGAGACCACAAACGATAGCCTTTTGTTTGTGTATCATATCCCAACAGTTTACATTCCAAACCTCTTTGAGCTAGCTTTCCTGGTCTGTTTTCTTTCTGAACATGAGCAAAACATTTACTTCCAAAAACCCGTATATGTGACACTCTAGGTTTTCTTTTGTAAAACATTTCATATGGAGTTTTTTCATGTACAGAGTGGTAAAGCCTGTTTAACAAATAATTTGAGGTGGACAAAGCTTCTGCCCAGAACAGGTTAGATAATCCTGACTCTCTCAATAGAGCTCTTAACATGTTCTGCAAGGTTCTGTTTTTCCTTTCTGCAACTCCATTTTGAAATGGTGAATATGGAGCAGTAAGGTCATGTTGTATACCCTCATCACTGAGGAATTTTTTTAATTGGTTGCTAAGAAATTCACCTCCCCGGTCCGTTCTTAGATTAGCTATAGGTTCTTTAAATCTATTTTTACTCCACTTAACAAAGGCTTTGAACTTTCCAAAAGTTTCACTCTTCTGTTTTAACACATACACAAATCCAAATCTACTGTAATCATCAACAATAGACAAGAAAAATCTGTTTCCTCCTTGACTTGTCTCAAAAGGACCTGCAAGATCTGCATGAATTAATTCAAAAATTCTTTTTGTTGTTCTCTCACTATGTTTTGGAATGTTTGACTTATGACACTTGGTTTCACTGCATACATTACATTCTACATAGTTAGAACATGGTTTGATTTTCACCCCTTCACACAATTCTGGAATCTTAGAAATTGTTTTATAGTTAGCATGACCAAACCTTTTATGAGTTAAATGGATACACTCTTGGTGTGGTTTGCAATTGGCTATTGTTTTTGTTGTGACTTTGCTGGCTACAACTTCATTTTCTGTACAAGTATTAATCACATACAAAGATTCTTTCATTATTCCCTGCACACACACCTTGTTTCCCTGTTTTATAGTACAATTTTCTTCAGTAAAACAAACCTCATACCCCATTTCTGTTAACTGAAACACACTTAGAAGGTTTGTTTCTAATTCTGGTACATATAAAACA
The DNA here is from genome assembly GCF_023053635.1 of Elgaria multicarinata webbii. Classification (NCBI taxonomy): domain Eukaryota; kingdom Metazoa; phylum Chordata; class Lepidosauria; order Squamata; family Anguidae; genus Elgaria; species Elgaria multicarinata. The sequence goes on from NC_086174.1 coordinate 28,362,585, forward strand.
CTTTGTAGTTCAACTCCCAGACAATCAAAATATACATTACCCACACCACAAATCTGGATTTTTGTTCCATTTGCAAGGGTAACACACTTTTGCTCTGAAGTAGAAGTTTCCAAGGTTACAAATGAAAGTTTGTCTTTTGCCATACTTATTGAAGCCCCAGAGTCCAAAAACCAAGGAATCATTGTCTCTTTGACTCTTGCTAGAAGACACTTCTTTGTTGATTCAGCTTCATTCATGTTGTTTTCTTCTCTCCACTTTGCTGTTGACTGCTTTTTCTTCTTGTTGTTGCAATCCCGCCTTAAGTGTCCTGTGGAACCACAGTTAAAGCATTTCCTTGCCTTTAATGCAGCCACCACGTCAAAAGTTTTATGGCTTTGTTGAAATTCAGCCACAGGATGTTTAAGGCTCTGTTGTTTTGAAGCTTGTCTTCTTTCATAGGTTTCCAGTAGTTTTCCAGCTACATACTCGAGGGTTAAATTTTTCTCCTCTTGACTTTCCATCATGGTGACAACCGCATCGTACGATGAATCAAGACTTGACAAAATCACATAGACTTGGTGTATAGTTGTAAACCCCATCCCTCGTGCCATGAGTTGATTGAAGATTTCTCTCATGCTTTTCAAATGGTTTGACATAGACTCCCCTGGTTTCAGCTTCATTCCATACAGTTTCCGGGTTAGAATTACTTTACTGCCCGCTGTTTCTCTTTGATATACAGCTTGTAGCGCATTCCAGCACTCTTTTGATGTATTCAAAAACTGAATGAAGGAAATTTGAGAGTCTTCCACAGCTAATGCAATAACTGCCATTGCTTTTGCATCGTCCTTAAACCATTTAGCATTCTGTGGATCTGCTCTATCTGGTGGATCCTCTGTGACTACATACCACAGTTCAGCCTGAATCAGATACATTTGCATTTTGTAAGACCATAATGCATAGTTAGAGTCATTCAGCTTTTCTAACAATTGATGCAAACCAGACATATTAGCTCCTGCCATTTCCTCTGCTTTAGGAATTGGTATCTCACCGTCCTCCTGCTCAGAGTCCTCCTCAGAGTCAGCCGACTGAGATTTTTCCTCACTTTGCAGCACTGGCTTTAGCTTGATGTCTTCCTTCATCAACAGTTTTCTGTTTTAGCAGACTCCTGGTTCTGATACTGCACCGTTCCCACCAAGTTCTGGTTCTTCTGCCTGGATTAGGCTGGCGTAGGCTTCCTGGACTGGACTGGGCTGGGCTGGGCCCATAACCTTTGTTGGGTTATTGTGCCAGAACTTTTCTCTCTCTGGAACTCTGTTTGTGCTCAGAAACAAACACACATCACACAGGTCTTACACAGCAGAGCTGGTTTATTTCCTTCAGGCTTCTGTGCAGTTCAATTCAGATCAGTTCAGATCAGCACACTGAGGCATTTACAGAGAGCAGTGATCATAGAGCAGTGATCAGTAAGCAGTGATCATAGAGCAGTGATAAGTAAGCATTGATCATATTCATTTTACACAAGTGAGAAAATATATACAGATCTACACAATTCTTATCTACATTACATACAGCTGTGATGAGGCTAACTTAGAATCTTGGCAAGGTTCCCAGAACAGCCTCTATCTCAAGGTAATTGCCCACAGATAGACTTTCTCTGTTTAACCCTGAGATAGCCATACACACACAATTTTAATGACTAAGCAAGTATTTCTTTTCATATACTTAACAGTTTACCCAAGGGCAGCATGTATAGAGAAAACAGCAGCGGGCCAAGCACTGAGCCTTGCGGAACCCCTACTGAAAGTACACTGACAACTGTTGGGGCTCATTGACACATACCATATACCACTTTCATAGTGCTATATGCTGCTTGGTGTAGATATGTCAATGGCCCCAATCGTTGTCAGTGCACTTCAGTACCACTATAAAGCAGTAGTGCAGATCCTGCAGAGCACTTCAACACCACTATAAAGCAGTAGTGTGGCTCCTGCCTTTTATATATCACTTTCATAGTGAAATATCCTGCTTGGTGCATTAGGCCTCATCTAGAGTATTGCGTCCAGTTCTGGGCTCCACAATTCAAGAAGGACGCAGACAAGCTGGAGCATGTTCAGAGGAGGGCAACCAGGATGATCAGGGATCTGGAAACAAAGCCCTATGAAGAGAGACTGAGGCCACAGCTAGATCTAAGGTTTATCCCTGGATCTTCCAGAGGTCAAACTTCTTCATATAGGTGACACACAGGGGATCCAGTGCTCAGGCAGGGGCAAACCCTGGATGATCCCAGGATAAACCTTAGGTCTAGCTGTGGCCTGAAAGAACTGGGCATGTTAGCACTCTTCAAATACTTAAAAGGTTGTCACACAGAGGAGGGCCAGGATCTCTTCTCGATCCTCCCAGAGGGCAGGACACGGAATAACGGGCTCAAGTTACAGGAAGCCAGATTCCAGCTGGACATCAAGGAAAACTTCCTGACTGTTAGAGCAGTATGACAATGGAATCAGTTACCTAGGGAGGTTGTGGGCTCTCCCACACAAGAGGCATTCAAGAGGCAGCTGGACAACCATCTGTCAGGGATGCTTTAGGATGGATCCCTGCAGTGAGCAGGGGGTTGGACTCAATGGTCTTGTAGGCCCCTTCCAACTCTGCTATTCTATGATTCTATCTATGGCCAAGTGAATCATGAAGACAAGGAGTGGGGAAGAAGCTGCACTGGGGGGCGGGGGAAGAGCTCCTGAAGTAAGAACTCCTTGCAATGTCCTGTGGATCATAGCTAGAGTTGTATGGTACCTCCAGTAAACAGATTATAATTTGCATTTTTAAAGAATTATCATAAAAATAAACTGTGAGGGCAAAAATAACTGCAGATACTAAACAAATTCGGATGTTTGTCCAGTGATGAGTCACAAATTTATTCAGCGTGAAGGCTGCTTTGTAGGCACAATTTTCATAATAAGGCTAGCAAAGTTGTTAAACTTGGAAGAGTTTGCAAGTATAAATATACAATGGTATTCTAATTACGATTAACCCATTGATGCTCACAAAATAATATTCAGTACAGCACCATGTACATTGATGGTGCTATATAAATAAATAAATAAATAAATAATAATAATAATAATAATAATAATAATAGTTTTTAATAACTTCAAAAGTGTGCATTCTGTTCAATTACAGTTTATACTGTTCCAAAAGGAAATGATTGGTGACCATGCTTTGAGTGATTTATTATTCATCGTTCAGCTAAATGCTTACAGAAAATCAGCTTGCTCATCTGTGGTATAAATCAGCATTTACTAAGCCAAATCTTGACTGGGAGGGGTACACTGCTCTTCAACATTTCTCTTTGATAATTCCCACAGATGTGGTGACCACCTGAGTATCATGAACAGGGGACAAACAAGAGAGGATGGAAGAGTTGGTTCAAGGTTCGAGAGGGCCCTGGGAAACTGTTATCTGGTGAGACCACTTCTAGCTGTGGTGGATGGCTGGGTCTAGCCACCCTTTTAATTTCCCATAGTTCCTCAGGAGTGAAACTAGATCTGGAGTATTGTGGGAAATTAAAAGGATGGGTATATTCAACCACCTGGTAATTTATTATATTTATTTTATTTATTTATTACATTTATATACCGCCCCATAGCCGAAGCTCTCTGGGCAGTTTACAAAAGTTAAAAACAGTAAACATTAAAAAGTATACAAAATTTTAAAACCATAAGAAACATAAAAACAACAGTATAATGCTCAGAGCACCATGTTAAAAGGCAATTTGAATAAGGAGTAGACATCAGCAGTGGACCTTGGCTACTGCCCAAGGATGCCAGGGTTTAATACTGGCCCTGGAGATGGTTATCACTATCATGCCCTGTATGTAAGCTGCCAGGGCCAACTACCTGACCACTGTCTGAGACAGTATAATAGTCTGCTCTAGCAAGACAATTATTACATTCTTGTGTTCTTATTACCAACGAACTCACAGCCTGGGTTCACACAACACATTAACATGTTGTTTGAATGCAGTGCATTTTCCGCAGGGTGGGTTAATGTGAATGCAATGCATTTTCCACTTGTTAACCATACAGTGTGGTTTATTTCTCTTAAACAAGACACCTTGAGAACCCATGGCATGTTGTTGGGTTGTTCGGGGTGGTTAACGAGCAACTCTGCGGAAAATGCACTGCATTCAGACAATACCATAACCCACCCTGCAGAAAATGTGCTGTGTTCAGACAACACGATAACCCAGGGTTTAACTGGATGGATTAGTGTTGTGTGAACATTTGTCTTGAAGGGGACAAATGTTTAAGAGAAATTAATTCCTTTTAAAAGATATTTTAAGTTATATGATCCTTATTACTTCCATTTTATATAATTTTATGTGCTCCACTGGGTTGTATCCAACATTGGTATAACTTAAGCCCCATTTACTTTGATAGGTGGACTGAGTAACACCTATATTGGATACAATACTATCAGTTTATCACTGCATGTGCTCCTGCCACTATAGGACTTGGACTTGACCAGTCAAGAGTTACAGCTGGAAGATCCAGCTGGTGTTTCCACTTGGGATGCTGAAAGAATCAGTACAAATTGTTTAGAAGTGGAATATAACTACTTCTATCGTCCAGGGCAAAAAATAGCCAGGGACAAAATGTCCCTTTGTAAAGGAAAAATGCTCCATCCACCCTTACTTATTGCAATGATTCTCCCCCCCCTCAACCTTAGAAACTAAACAAAGAGACACAGCAGTGGTTCCAGCCCCTCTAAAAGCGCCAATATTAACTAGGGGTGTGGGTTCATTTAATTTTTTTATGAAACGTTAAATGAATGAACGCGCCCACCCACCCCACCCCATCTGTCCATTCATTTCTTTTAGCAAAAAGTGGGAATCAGAATGGGCCTGTTCAGACAACACACTAAGCCATGGTTAGCCCCCTAACCCTTTTGTAAAAAATGGTTAATGAGAGCATTTAAACTGTCTGTATGTAGCCACTATGGTTGGGAATGGTTCATGCGACACGCTAACCCATAATGTTTCAAGTCGTATACATTCCTCAATTTAATTCCATCATCAATTTATTCATTTTCAATTACTTTGCAATGAAAGCATTAGATTCCATTGGGTAGGTTGCCTAGATCTCTGTGTACAGTTCACAGCAAGATCACAGGGAAAGGTGAAGAGAAAGAGCAGTGAAATTGACAGGGTGGAAAGCTCTTTTTAACAGAGTCTGTACAAATATAGATCACAGAAATGTTACTGAGAAAGTGCAAGAGAGAAAGAACAGCGAGGGATGATCAGAAAACTAACAATCAGAAAACTATGCAACTGACGATCAGAAAACTGTTTAGTTTAGATAGCGTTTGTGCAGTGTCTTCTCACCTTTTTTTAACTGCCTATAAAATGAGCAATTTGTCCTACCTATCTAAATTTTGTCAGGAAGAATACTGGGAGCAGACAGCAGAATGCCTGCAAATGTCATGGCATTTGAATGGGAAAAATAAAAGTTACAGGCAGTAGAAGCCTTGCTGGGTCTTCTACTGATATCAAGGTGGAAAGGAATGCAAATGAATGGAAAATGGAATGTTAAAAAACAAAAAACAAATGGAAAACAAAAACCAGTTTTCCTTGCATATGCATAATGTAAAACATACAGATGTTAAATACTTTACAGCTATTAGTGCTCAAATAAACTGCTGCTGTTTGGGAAGGTGAACATGAACTCACTCTTAAATAAGACATGCTCGTGAATAAGCCTCACCAACGCCCAAAATTCATATAAACTTAACCCCTGCATCCCATCTCAAACCACTGAAAAAACCGCAAAGAAAAATGTTGCCAGATAGTCTCACAAAGCTCTTAGCGACCAAGCCACAGAAAGTCAAGAATGTATCTGCACAACTAGAATTCCTAGCATCATGGTAGGAACCACATGTAAGAAAATATCCTTCTTTAAAGGTTTCTTTAAAAAAAAAAAACTTCCCCAAGTATCAATGCTATGCTATGTTTAATGACCCACACGAATGTCCCAATACAGGAAGAAAAATACCCTTCTTGTAGATCCCACACAGGAGTACGGATACTGGAGGTAGCATCCAGCCATCAGTACTAGTAGCCACTGAAAGCCTTCTCCTCTAGCAATACAAATTTCCAGAAATGTTTGCTGAGTTGTTGTGTAATATCACTGTACTCAGCTAGTCATAAGCAAAAACACTAAAAACAAAACAAAAAATTCTACAAAGATACAGTAAGTGCAGCCACATCATTTTCATGATTTACAAGAATCCAAATTATTGTACTGCACAAACATCCATTGAAAAGAAATGAAAGAAGCAAGTGCTAAAAACCCACTGGGTAGATGTAACAATAGAGATAAGAGTCTTTAATTCTGCAGCAGGCGCAGTAACTAGGAGACTGTATCCATGATTCAAGTTGCATTGTCAGCAGCTTCTTCTTACCTGATGTGTGTTGCAGGAAGGGACTCATATTGGCGAGAGAGAAACAGCTCCCTGTGTTTCAACTGATGTTTCTGTTTATCTGTCAAATCGACCTCTTTTGGAATTTCAGATTCTTCTTCAACTTCTTCTGCACAAAGGAACAAAAGAGAAGAGTGATGTTTTCTTCAGACCTGCAGTTTCAGGAGGATTCCACCACCCCCTCCTGCTATACCTCTTATTTACGCTCTGCTTTAATAGAACTGCTTCTTTCCATTTCTGCAAAACAAGCTGACAGTAACCAAATGTGATTGCCATAGAAAACAACTTCCTTTGGGGGAGAATCCAATTTACAAGAATGCCTTGTTTTTCCAATATGGCCCCAAAAAGGACCTGAGCAACAACTCACTCCTGAAATATCAATGCCTTGCTAAAAACAGTTTTTCCAATATATTTATTTACATATAGGTTGTATCCAACTGTGCCTATCCACCAGCAGAACAGGCACTGCTGATGGAATGGATCCCACCCTCCTTCTCCCAGCACAGCCCATGTCTCACAAATGTGATCCAAAGAGTTGGGGGAGTTTCCAGAGGAGATTTTGGGAAAGAAGAAGAATTCCTGTTGCAAGAGAGGGTAACACTGGATGTAGCCCTTTAATGTGTTTGTCAATGTTCTACCACTATATTCAAAGCAACTTAAAGGTAAAATAAATGCATTAAAATGCACAATAAAACGTAACATGTAATTGCCACCTTTGACACTGAACTTGGTTATACTTCTAAAAAATCTTTTTTTTTTCCTTTACATTTTCTGAACCACATACAACAGATAGACAACACTTGGATGTAGCAATAAGCCAGGATTTTAAAATTAGATTGTAAGCCTGTGGGCAGGGACTGTCAAGAAATACTTTTGTAAGGCGCCGTAAGAGCCTTTTTTGGCTGAATGGCGGCATAAAAATCCATAAATAAATAAATAAATAAATAGATGAAAAATTCTGGCTATGACCGAGCCAGAGAGCTAGTGTATGTGGCTCACTTGGCTCCTCCTGCCAGCAGTAGCATATAAATAAGCAAGGTACCCTCTGTCCTTTGTTTACATCTGAATTGGGAACTCTGGCTTGTCGCTCTCCCAACAAGCCAGAGTTACAAACCAAAAACAAACGCAAACCTATTGACTTTGGCTTTTCGGGCGAAAAACAAGCCAGAGTTCCTGGTTTGGGAGCCAAAACCAAAAATGAGTGGGGGGAACTGCACCCTATCAGGCCCTCTGCAGGCCAGATTACATCAATGGGCATCTGATGACACCATCTGATGTCATCAACCTATCCATTTTGCTTTTCTCTGTGCTGGGAGAGCTAGCTGAGTCTCTAGCTTCACACAGCATGCACCATTCTTATCAGGGATACCATGAGGGAATTCACCTCAAAATCTGCTCCAGAAGGCTGGTAAATCCTCTGAAGGATTTCTGGGTAGTGTGGAGAATAGGAGAAAGTCCTGCAATGCTAATAGATACCAGCTAATCGGATGCTGAGTTAACGCTTATATGGGTTATTTATATGGAGTGAATTGTATTTTTTATATTTTATGGATACAGAAGGGCATTCATTCACATGAGTCCCCAGCTGCAGTCCATGTACAAAGCAAAACTGGATATAATTCAGAAACTTCACTCACACCTCTAGAATTGTACATGATGGGTTGGATCCAAAAAAAACAACACATGAGCAGAACTAAAATAGCCACTATTGATATTAAGCAAACAAGAAGAGTTCATGTATACGTGTATTTATTTATACTAGTTTGGCTATTTATATAGCACTCTTCAACAAACTTTCAGGGCACAATCAGAAAATACAATGTAATCCTATGATAGGTAAATTCTACTCCAGTTCCCATGAAGCTCCCAAAAGTACTTGCACAAGTGGAAAAATATCTTTGGAGCTAGATTCATTTTTACTCTGTAAAACAAGATGTGAAACAGGCCTTTCATGAGCCAGAAAAACCTCCCACATATAGGACACTTCTTGATCTAACCTGATATCAGCCCCCCCCGCCCCCAAATATTTTTCAGCTCCAAGATTTCACGTACTTGCAGAGATTTTAAAATACGGATTATTTTTCAGTTTCTAAATTTCTAACCAACCATGCTTTCAACTCATAAATGCTACCTTATAAATTACTATAATTGCTCAAAACTATTTCCCTAGCTCATTTACTGGCTTTTCGAGTGAATCCAGATACAATTTTTTCCCTAAGATCACAATCTCCTTCGTTATTTTATATTTCAGATGTAATAAGATACATAGATTTTCTGTTAATTAGGCTTCTCGCTCACTTAATTAGTTCATCCATTAAACTCTAATGAAGAATGAAAGACTCGCTGCACCCCTTTTTACACAAACAAGGTACCCAGATTAAATCCACCCACGATGTCTGGATGACAGACTTCTGTCAGTTAGCGGAAACGGCTCCAAGAAAAGTAAGCGAAGGAACTTGCCTAATATTCATGCCGGTAAAATTCAGCAGCAAGTGCTAAATATTTAATTATTTTAGGTATTCAAAAGACTGTGTACTGTTAGCAAGGAACAGAAGACTGGGGCCTTTGCTAGACCAGCGGTTATCCCGGGCTGATACCTGGGATCGCCCCTGTGCGTCCAGATGACGCACAGGTGATCCCGGGCTCAGGCAGGGATCAAATAGGCCTACCCTTTGGCCCCACTTTTTCCTGCGGTCTCCGGCTGAGCCTGAGACTGCGAGCGTGTGGCCCGTTTCCGCGGCTTCTCCCAGCTCCGCACAATAACTCGCGCCCAGGAGCGCTGCGCCCATCAGGGCTAGGGTGGGGAGAGCGGGGAAATCATTTTTAAAAAAACAAAACAAAACCCCTACCTTTACTCACTCGTGCACTCCTGCACAGCCAGCCCTTTAAAAGTAAAAATAAATAAAATGGCGGGCACGATGGCTCTCTTCTTGAGCTCATCGCCCCTTGCATGTAAACGAGGGTGAGATCTCGTGTTATTCACAACGCAAGGTCTCCCCTCCTCTCCCCCGGATTTTCAGGTAGGTCTAGCAAAGGCCTGGGAGTCAGATGTAAACAGAAGTAGCAACATGGACGAACGTATGTTCATGAGCTTTAATTGAGTTAAGCCATGAGCTTCAGTTAATGTAGGCATGTGACTGGTTGGCACAGAAATATGTCAGTAGGAAAGGCAAGAATCTCGGCCCCAGTCCCTGTCATGGTACAGAAAAAGGAAAGCAGTTATGTTTTCTGCAAGGCATCTGTATTTGGGAATTAGGGGTAAAACGCACTGAAGTTTTTTCCACTGACGGAACTGCTTGCCAGTGGAAATGGGAGAAGAGTGATTCCCCCTGTATACCTTCAAAATCTGCTCCAGAGCATTCCTGGGGGAAATGGCAGGGGGAGCTGCAGTGGGTAGGAAAGAAGGAGAAAGCCCCATTGCAAGAGCAGAAAAGGGCAACAAAAACGATTAAGGGGCTGGAGCATCTCCCCTATGAGGGAAGGTTACAACAGCTGGGATTATTTAGCTTGGAAAAAAGAAGGCTAAGGGGAGACATGATAGAGGTGTACAAAATTATGCATGGTATGGAGAATGTGGATAGGGAAACATTTTTCCTCTCTCCAATAATACCAGAACCCGGGGTTATCCCATGAAGCTAAGATTGAGGACAGATAAAAGGAAGGACTTCTTCACACAGCACAGAGTTAAACTCTGGGATTCACTACCACAAGATGTGATAGCCACCAATTTGGACGGCTTTAAAAGGGGGTGGGATAAATTCTTAGAGGAGAAGGCTACCAATGGCTACTAGTCCTAATGGTTATATGCTACTTCCAGTAGCAGAGGCAGTAAGCCTATATACACCAGTTGCTGGGGAACATGGGCAGGAGGGTGCTGCTGCACCGTGTCCAGCTTGTGGGTCCCTGGTCAACAGCTGGTCAGCCACTGTGTGAACAGAGTGCTAGTTTAGATGGACCCTTGGTCTAATCCAGCAGTATCTGAGTCAATGGCCTTATAGGCCCCTTCCAACTCTACTATTCTATGATTCTACTACTGTCCACACTTTCTAGCAGCAGTTCTACAGGGTTTCAGGAAGGAGTTTTTCCACCATTACCTGGAGATGCTGAGAATCGAACCTGGGGCCTTCTGCATGCAAAGCATTCATTTTATTGTTTTCTGCCCAATAGCCAAAGCTCACTGTGCAGCTCACAAAAATTACAACCCAAAAAACAAGATAATAAAAACATAACATAATGTAAAATCCTTAACACTAAAAAAAATGGTTTGAAGTAGCTAAAAACAATTAACTATAAAGTACAAGTACCCACTGAGCCATGGTCCTGAATTACAACAGCAATTCTGTAGTTAGTAATCGAAGGATCAGTAACTACTACTCTGAGGAATAAAATATCAACAATACATAAGACTAAATGTAGATATGAAAAGATATGAAGTTGTTTAAATAAAATGTTATACCTGCAGCATATTTGAAATCTAAGTCCAATTTCTAATGTAGGGCTAGATTTAAAAAAACAAAAACTTTTCTTCGGGGAAATAACTAAAGATATGAACTAACACGTTGGCAAATATGATTTGTCAACAATTTTAATCAAGGTTTTCTGCTTGGCTTGCTGATTTTAATCAACTGCTGGTGCTTGTTTGTTTTAATCACTGATATGGATCAAAGTTATTTAAAATCAAATCCCCTTGCTTTCTCATTTAAATAAGATACACTTTCCAACCTGTAAACAGAAGAAAAAGGAACCAAAAGCACACAAAGTCAAAAGGTGAGTGGTAAAAGTTAAATCGAATGCACACTTTTAAAAAGCAAATAAATAATTGTGTTCCTATTCTGCAAGCTATTTGTAGGAACACAGGAAGAGAAGTATGGAATAAATCAGGCAAGCATTTGGACGATTGTATAATGGGACAGTTATCTTACCATTTAGCAAAGTATTTATCAAGGTTGAATAATGAATTTTGCAGAAAGAAAGAGAGAGAGTATTAGCTGAAACACAACCTTTGGTTGTTTTCTAGCATTCTCATATATATATATGTATGTCCCTGGCAGAAAAGCATCTAAGGTATCTCAGGAATAAGACTTTTGCTGGGTGGCTGACTCTGGAAAAGTAGCTGTTTCTACAAGGAAAATTAAATACAAACAGAAGCTGCAAAGGACAGGAAAATCAACCCACAGTAATTGTTGCAAAGGAGAAAGCTTATCACAATTACTTTTAATGACACAGCAATTAATTAGGTGTAACCCATATATCTAGAAACCCCAATATATTTTCCACCTTATACTTGGTATTTAAAGATTGTGTATTACAACATCATTGGACGTATAATCTACAAGAAGACGAGTTGGGCAAATAAAGGCTCTTTACAGGGTTCATTGCTATACCAACACTTAGAATATGAGAGGTTAAGAGCAATGACGTTAAGAATTCGGTGTCTCTACTGAAGGATTCAGATGTTATGCTGTTGAAGGCATTACCAATGTGAGAAATCACACGTCATTCAGAATACCCAATAATAAAATGGCATTGGCACATGGGATGCAACCATAACTACACTGTATTGTAAGATGAACTCTGTAGCACATGAATTTGACTGCTGGTTGGTATTGTTAGCACTCCATATGTTCCATTATTCTGGCCACCATGGTACTTAAAATTGTGGTGCATTCTTTCTTTCTTTGTACATATCTATAAGGACCAATGATTTTCCCATCTGTCATATTCAGTACACCAGGGATGCCATTTATTTATTCATTCATTTTAAAATGTATATGCCTCCCTTCAATATAAATATTTTCAGGGTGACTTACAAATAAAATACAAATAAAATACAAAGTGGGTTTCCATGGAACATGAAGTCACCCTGGGGGAAATTTTGCAACCCTAAAATAGCCCATGAGTTCTGGGTGGTTCGTCAAGCACGTAACGATAAATAACCCAATGAGGATTAAGCATGCTCAGTAACCACAAAATGTGGAAAGAAAACTGGTAAGAGGTGGAGTGGAATGCCTTGCTTGAACTCCTTACAGTTTATACCAGTGGTTGTCAACTGGTGGATCAAGACCCAAAAATAGGTCATGAGATGAGTCCAGATGGGTCACAACAAAGCCGTTGCCACCATGTTGCGCAATTGTGAAATTGGGTCTCATGTTGTGGGTTGGGAGTCTGAGGTGGATCTCAGGTCTAGACCAGTTGAAGACCACTGGTTTATACTATCCCAGTGAGAGCAATACATAGAGGCAGGAACCCTAAACAGCAGCATTCACGCTAGGACATGAGAATACACTGCATTTTGTTGAGGTCCAATTTATACAATAAAATTAAGAGTTAAAAGTCTGGGAAATAGGGAAATCTTCACCTAGCACCTAGAAGACATCAGATAGATCAACCAGGATACTAAAAGCTGTAAAAGTACAGGGCACCAGGCAAGGCAAAACCACCAATAAAGCTCTAACCCTTGTTGTCCACCTCCAAAGACAAACTCAGCATGGCCGATGCAGGTTGGAGAAGGTGCTCCTTCAGGTACCTGGGGCCCAATCCATTTAGAGCTTTAAAGGCAAGCACCAGCATGTTTATTTGTAATTGAAAACAGATTGGGAGTCAGTCCAAATGCTTAAGATCTAAATATGCATGGTCCTAATGCTTAACATTACCTTCTGCCCAAGGGTAGAATTTCAGAGAAGGTCAATACGCCAAGAGCACACAGTTACAGACATAAGACTCAGTACATATAGACGTGCAATGGTACACACAAATAAAATGTGATGGCACGATGAAGAAAAATGTGGGTGGAGAGTGCCAAAATCTCTTGCAACCCACAGTTTATGTCTCCAGAGTCTGTCCCCTTCCAGGTGCTTTTGGGAGTGAGCTCAGGTGAGAGAAAGGCAAAAGATGAACACTCTTTTTCTTCTAAAAATCACAGAACCACCATCTCACCCCATCTGAAAACTAATTAAGGTCCTCCCCACCACTGTTACATCTAGTTTGGCCATGTGTGTGAGGAAAATAGGCCATTCATCTCACCCAGTGGCATAACGGAGAAGACATCAGCCTCTGGAACTGAGGATGATGGGTTCAAATCCAACCCCTGTCTGTGCTTTGGAAAAAGACAGGTGGCAGAACACAGTCTTGTATGCATAAAGTCCCAGGTTCACTCTTGGCATCTCCAATTAAAAGGATCAGGTAGCACATAATGACAAAGACCTGTGTCTAAGACCCCCGGAGAGCCACTGCCAGTTGGAATAAACAATACTGGGCTAGATGGACCAATGCTCTGACAGGGTATAAAGCAACATCCTGTGTAATAAAATTAAATGTCTGATGGAATGGAATCAACTTTTGGTGTTGAATTATGAAAAAGTATATGCATGGGCCCTGGGCTTTGCTAAGTAGGGTGTTTAGTCCTCCGACCTACTTGAATTGGATACTTCTGCATGATACTGTTAACGTCTGACTCAGCCTTCATTCTCCAATACCAACGCAACAGTCAACACTAAATCTATAAAGAGATGAACGTTCCAGGTGAAGAGTCAGCCACTAAAGATAAAAGGGGAAAAAAGAACTGCTGTGCACATGCTTTCTTTTTTTTGCTTAACCAAACCCGATAACAAGCCTTTGTTTGCAGCTAGAATGTTATCATAAAATTACTTATTTTTTTACTGCCAAAACAAGTGCAGAGGAGAAAAATATTAGTTCTCGATACATGGCCTACTCTTTTCCAACTGCTTCGGAAACCCTCTGGGGTGAATTGATAGCAGCCTGCATCAGCTTTGCTGAGAGACAAGAGCAAGAAGGCTTATCTCCATGTGGTACAATGAGCTGGACCAACTGCATTATTTAATTCCTTAAGTCAAGCTTAAAATGACTCAATTAGATAAGCAGCTTAAGTCAGCACTCTTTATGGTGCAAAACCATGTTTTCTCAAGCATGAACAAACTTTACAAGCAACACCAAGGATGAAGACAGGCAAACATTTCTAAAGTGGGGTCAAAGCAGTCTGCAATCACATTTGCTGTGTTTAATAGTATCTTGGCTTAATAAACCAAGATATGAATGAGCCTCATTGCCCAGCACACAGCTGCTTCACTTCTCCCTTTGCACAAACCAGGAAGCAAGCCAGGGAGTTCGCTACAGTTTCCCAATACATCAACACCAGGAGACTATGGTTAACAGCTTCCGAACAAGCCAGAATATTAAGCCAACTTTAAACCATGGCTTCATATCCTAGCTTGTTCAGAAGTCATTAACCACACTTTCCCAGTTTGAACATAATGGGAAACTATAGTTAGCTGAAGACTTCCTGATCTGTTCACTCATTTGCACAAAGAGAAGGGAAGCAGCTGTGTGTGAAGCCACAAAGCTCATTCATACTTTGACTTATTAACCAAAGCATGACCATCTGAATGTGGCCACAATAGTCTGAAAATAAACATCTCAGAATGCTGCAAATATGTATTACAACACTTCCACCGTACTTTAGTATATACCTGTTTTCATCCTAAGATTTATGTGGAAATAAGTGTCATTAAAATCACTAAGTAAAGGTTCCAGCAATACTTGTTGCTATTAAAGTTATTAACTCCATATGCTGTTTAATTTTAATTTTCCGCCAAGTTAAATAGAGAAAAATATATAGGCTTTCAAAAGGACCAAACTCCCTTTGATACCCCAACCATTCAGCAAACACAGAAAAACATCGCTACGTCCCCTTATTGCTTCCAGTAACATTGCCTGGATCAAGTCAGCTATAGACAGGACATAATTTGCAGACTATTAACCAGAACTTCATCATGACCAGCTTGACCTTGCCTTCACAGCTTTCAGCTCTAATCCACTCTTAATTAGCTGTGCATTGCTTCCCAGATCCCAACACCAGTTCCCCATGTGATTACAAAAAAAGGATGTAAAGGAATGAATTTTATGTATCTAATCCCAACAGAAACGTGGGAGGCTACAGTCATCCGTCCACCATTCCTGGATCTACTGTGGCTCAGAAGCACCACTACCACCCCTCCTGTTCCCAACTACAGCTGTCATTGTTTGGAGCCAATACCAGCCATCAGAGGGACAGAAGGCTTAAGCAGGGAGCTTACCAATTCTACCTCGCCACCTTGAGGCCCAGTATTGGGCAAAAGGCAGGATACAAATTAATATCATCATCATCATCATCACCACCACCACCTGTGGCCTGGTTACACCCTGCAGAAAAAAACCATTTATTCTTGATACTGTCAAGCCATAGTTTGTGGAGCAACCCTCATGCCCTCTTTCCTATTTTCAATTTGCTTTAGGGATACTTGGTGGGGGATATAGTCCCTCGATTTAACTGCTAATCACGCACAGTGTGATGTAAACATGCATAGCCCCAATTTGGATCTGGACCACGGCACTCCAGGAAAGGGAGTTAACCTTTCTTCCCCGCCCCCACCCGCCCCTGCAAAAAATTTCCCCCCTAAATTTCCACCTTCCACCACCTCTGACTTGAATTTCAGAAGGGAAAAGGACAGGGGGCAAGTTTAACCCCACCACTTCCAGAACGCTGTGGTCTCCATGCAAATCAGGGCCATACGTGCTTACACAAGAGTAAGGAAAAATATTGCGCATAGCTACACCATGTGTAATTAACTGAACGTTTAGTTTGGCCCTCAAGGTGGCAAGCATGAAGCTACTGTCTTATTTTATGCTTATTTTATGCCCATGAATTAACATAGGGTGAGAGAAAATGACTTACCTATAATATTCTCAAATTACTGGAAGAAGCTAGGGTTCTTCTATACTATCAAATTTCAAATGCAGATATGATATATAAATACAGAATGCTTCATTTGGAACTTTCAGGGTGGATAAAAATCAATGATTTTTTAAAAAAAAATTTAAAAAATGATTTTTTTAAAAATAAAATGCTTTTTGAGGAAAAATCTATCTAAAGATAGTTTTCTATTTAAGATACATTATAGTCCAAATTTTATTCATCATGAAATAAGGATTAGTTTTTATTTAAGTAGCATGAGGCTGTTTAAATTTTTTGGTAAATGAATTCCATTCCATTTATCCATTCACAATGTCATGCTCTTCCAGAGGTTTCTATAATATTATTTTTCTCCTTCCAATAAAGTACAACAGAAAAGTTGTCCAAATATGAATAATTAACCTATTAAACTGAAGATAGTTCACCTCGCAATAATTTCATAATTATCTATTATTTGTTTCTAAAAGTATAACCAAATCAGTATATTTTATATATATTACTGCAAAACTAAACTGAAAAGTTGCTATTCTAAAAATGAAATCGTCATCTGGTTGTAAATATTAAGGTTATACCAGCAAGAATGAGTCTTTGGTAACTCTGAGTTGTGTAAAATACAGCGAGGAAGAGTGCACTTTTGGGGGGGGGGAGTCACATGATTAAATCGAGTCTTTCTGAGCAGTGATTTAAATTGTGATTTAAATCATGATTTAAATTGTGATTTAAATCATGATTTAAATCAAATTGATTTAAATCAAATCCACCACTGAAACAGGTTTAAAGTAGTGAGTGCAGTAATTTTATTGATTTGCTTTTATATATATATTGTTGTCAGCTTCCTTGAGCATTTTTAATGCAAAGGCATGATTTAATGTAAAAATAAATAAACAGGCCCGGAAGACAAAAAAGTGCACTGAATAAGCATGTAGATTTGCAGAGTGGATTTCTGTAGAGTAATATTCCCTCTAAGAAAGCTTTACTGTCCAAAATTCATTAATACTGATAGCACAGTAAGGAACCCATTACCAAATAAGCCTACTGTGTGTTTATGACAAGAAATACTTTTGCTAGGAACTTAAGAGTTGACACTAATCTGGCTAATGAGACACACATGCACAAGAGTCAACTACTAATTACATAATGTCTTTCACAAAGGGAGAAATGGCTCTTGTGTTAAGGAAAAGAACTCATTATTACTGTTTCTCTATGCCATCAGCCCCAGGGGGAGGAAGCACAGCATGCCTTCATCAAAACAAACCCAATAAAGCACACCTTTTAGATGACCTCAGTTAAGGAAACAATCTAGAAGATGATTGTCTGTTTTACTTCAGGAAGTTCGGAACAGCTCACATTAAGCTCCTAAGCAGTGTCCCTTTCACTACACAGTTGAACACCAGATCTTAGCATACAAAGTGAAAGGCTGTTGCATTTATGCCCTACTTTAGGATTCCTAGAGGAAACTGCCAGGCCACTGTTTAAAAAGAGAACATTGGACTTTTAATGTTTGTTCTTATTATTATCCCGCCTTTCTTTTCCTATTGCTACGAACCAAGGTGGCTTACATAGTTCTCTCTCCCTCTCCATTTTTATCCGCACAGCAACCACCCTGTGAAAAATGTTAGGCTGAGAGTCAGTGATTAGCCCAAAGTTACCCAGTGAACTTCATGGCTGAATGGGAACTAGAACCCAGATCTCCGGAGTCCCAGTCCAACACTCTGACCACTACATCACACTGCTCACACTCCATTCCATTACCTTCCATTCCCCTACCCACGGCCATTCCAATAGTCATCCAGCATTCCGTGACCACTGAGAAGGCTCAGTCCGCATTGGGCTGTTTAAGGGTTGTGTCCCCAGTGAAGTTTTTTTTCTCAAGATTTCTTGTACCACTACAGACCTCCTTCTTTTGAATGGATGGTGTCATTTTTGCTACATAGGGATACACACTTGAAGAATGAGTTTGCTATTAGTATATAGAACTACAATATAATTAGAAACAACAATAATACATAATAGTGGACTATATTTACTACAGAAGGTTACTGCTGGAGAGAATTTCTTAACTTGACCACTCCATTTTGGAGGTGGAAAAGCAGGGTTTAAATCGATAAATAAATAAATCTTGGATAAAGACAACCAAAAGAAAGAATAATAGTTAATTTTCATATGAAAAATAATCATGCAGTTTTTGATGGTACTAGAAGACAGCGCTGCCCTCTAAGAGCACTCGTCTTTGTAATGTGTTTAATACTTCTTGCCGTTGCAATAAGAAGCAACATAGAAATATTTTATTTATTTATTTATTTATTTATTACATTTCTATAGCGCCCAATAGCCGGAGCTCTCTGCAATTGTAGACATTTATAAATATCTAATATAAAGATTATACCACAATCCTATGCATGTTTATTGGAGAGAAGTCCCATTTAGTTCAATGGGGCTAACTCCCAAGTTAAGCATGCCTACAATTGCAGGATTAAGATTGCAGTCCTAGCGCACACAAGAGAGCAAGCCTCATTAATCACAGTGGGATTTACTTCTGAGTAAGCATGCAAGATTGCTCTGTAAGAAACAAGACTCTTTGCATTGCTAACCTTGTGTTAGGCTGTTCTTCACTTATGGTACAACAAATAAAATCCAATTGGAAAACACCACAGTATATACATATCTTAAACAAAGAAAGAATGGAATTGGTATGCTGGAGGGGTTACAAACCAGTGAAAAAGAAAGAATAGGAAAAGGGGGAAATAAATGATATTTAGCCATAATAGTTTTGAAAAACATAAAAGATTTTATACATATAAGCAACCATGAAAACTTGTTGAAGAAAGATAAAGGAACCACTTCAAACATATTAAAACTATCCATCCTTGGCAGAATATCAGAGCATAAGATTTCAGCTCTACCTCAGCTAAATATCTTAATCCAGTCATTACCAATTAGAATTAAGCAGAAACAATTACTTCAGTGGCAAAAAAAGAAAAAAATCAACATGGAAGAAAAATAAAACATGGCTAAAGGCATTGGCTTCGATCCTAAAATAAATTATAAAAGTTAACAGCAGGGAAGTTTCCCATCTCTTCCTCCTCTGCCCTGTCACCCCCACCCCCACCCCCCGACAGCCATCTACTTTCTACGTCAAACCCTTTTCAGAGGGTTGAGAGAGCCTCCTAAAGCTTTTTTGGACCTGTGGGCATACTTCGGAATTTGAGAAACTCCTGTGGGCACCACCACAAAATGGCTCCTATGGAGAATGTGGCTAGTCACACAGTGGTGGCCGAGTGGAGGCTGGCTAATCAAAAGTGAACTGAAGAGATGATGGAGGAGAAGGAGCATAAAGAGCAAGATAAATGCTGGGAGACGGGAGAAACATAAAGGTAAAGAGGTAGGGAGAGAAACAGAAAAACTGGAGGCTGGGAGGAGGGGAAACAGCAAGGCAAACTGGTAAAGAAAGCCCAAGGCTAGAGGCTAAGAGGGTGAGAAACAGTGAGCTAAAAAGTTTGGGGAGAAATAGAGAGGCTAGAGGCAGGGATGGAGGAGGAGAAAGGGGAGAGAAAGAGCCAGGCTAGAGGCTAGAAAAGGAGAGGAAGAAGTTTGCACGGACGTTTTCCAAGCTTTTTCTTAAAACTACTTTTTGAAGGGGAAAGCTTCATGGGGTGCGGTGTTGGAGACCCCTGTCCTAAACCATGGGTCATGAGGTGCAGAGACTGCTATGAGATGCAGGAATAGATAGATATTTTGGCAAAAGTTCCATCCAATTTGGAGTGATTTTCCCCTCCACCAGCCCCCACCAGCCACTCACCCCCCTCCTATCCCACATGGTTCAGCAAAATTCCCCAACTGTCCAGAGAGGAAAGGAACAAGTGGCTGCAGTTGGGAAGGGGAGATAGGAAACTTTTCTGCCAAAAACGTGCTTATGTTGACTCATCTTAAAACCCAAACCATTACTCTCACAGGATTAGAAACAGCAAGAAGGGCTGTGTTATCAAATCTTGAATTATATTACTCTTCCATTCAATGGATAACAATATGAATGAAAACAGAAGAATATAACATTGCTGAACAAAGCTATACAGATACGAAGTTTTCAACCATACTATGAATGAAAAAAGACCAAATAAGATGAATAATTATCTGATAGCAAATTTAATAATACTCATATCCAGATGATTATAAAGACAATATTTATATGTAACTTGCCTTATGAGAATGTAGAGAGAAATCCAATTCAGAATGTGCATCCCATCAAAAGCAAGGGAGTATGCCTAAATTACACATTCTGGTGCATCAGTACACACACACACATCTGGAACTACAGAACTGATGCAATCTATTTGTAAATAAAAACATTCGACTTACTTGCATGTTTGTCAGCAAGCATGATGAGACTATTGGAGATGTCTCGTCGTCTGTAAAAGCACACGACTTTTGCTTCCACATTGCCATTGGCAGTCTGGAAAACATTAAGATAAATTAATTAATTAAAGACACACACATCAAAGACTGAAACACAAGTGCAAGGAAAACTTTGCGAGAAAAAGTACGAGCCGCTTCATTACACTGCTTCCTCCCAAAGCCAAATTTTGTCTTAACATGGGTTGTAGATTATTGGATATACCCTTTCCTTCTCTTAATCAATGTAATACCGGCAGCTTTGAGTCTCTCCATTTTTTGTGTTCTCTTCCTTGATTGTATGGGACCCAACACAGCAGCAGCTCCCTTTCCCACTTGACAATTAGGAATCCAGCCCATCGTGGGTCCTGAACTGGTGCCAGTGAAGCTTGTCAGATCTAGGACTGTATATGAGCTTTAGGGTCTTATAATACTTGCCACAAAGAGTCCCAAAATTCTGCAGATCTGATTCAAATATGAGCTGATGAAGAATTACCAGTTTACCCATTCTCCCTTACCTTTAAGCAACACTTATGGGCAGTGGTGTAGTGGTAAATTTTGGTGTGCAGATGCTCCCCATGACAGCCCCCATTGCAACACCACCAAGGAGAGGCTAAAAATGCAGGCAGCTGTGTTGATCCATATCAAACCAATTGTAGCAGATTTCATCTCCATCAAGAGAAGGTCTTTTGTAAAGCTAATGGATCTTCATTGCCCACTGAAGACCAGGCCAACCCCCAAAATATTTTGCATTACAATAGGGAAGAATACATTCTTGTTCTGGAAATTCAGTGAGGATGGTTACTAAGCTCAGAGGCCAATCTGATTTGGTATAGCAAATAATGTCAGCATCCTTGCTATGTCCCTACTAACCAAAAAATGCAAAGGCTGTGTTCCTACCAGCCCTGACACCACTACACGGGGTGGGAGGGTGCTGTTCCACCATGTCCTGCTTGTCTGTCGCTGGTCAACAGCTGGTTGGCCACTGTGTGAACAGAGCACTGGACTAGATGGACCCTTGATGTGATCAGCATGGCTCTTCTTACACCACTGCTTACGTGGCTCTGGCACACTGTAGCACACTAGGACAAAAGGCTCCAGTGGCCCTTGATAAGAGTACATTGTGGGGGTTCCATCCTGGCTCATTACCAGCACCAGGGGGTTGGACTCAATGGCTTTATAGGCAACCTTCCAACTATACTATTCTATGATTCTATGTGCTCTGGGCAGGTAAGTGCTGCTTAAAGAGCAGAGGGAGGGAGTTGGGAGTCTGGGTGAAAGGTGGGGTTGGGAAGGGGGTATTTGGAGTTGCTTAGAAATTAGCCTAGTTATTTCCCCATTTTGGGAAGAAATTGCTTGGCTTATTTCCCAGCCAACTCAACCCAACTTGAGGCAACAACACCCATCTCTACTGGTCACCTGAGAGCATTCAGTCTGTGCATCACCATGGAGCTTTGGCTGCAGGACGGGACTGAATGATGACCAGCCATACCAACCATTGAAATCTCCATGCATCAATTGGCTAGAGCAAATCAGGTTATATTCCTCAAATCATGTATGTATGTATGTATGTATGTATTTATTTATTTATTTATTGCACTTATATACTGCTCCCATAGCCAGGGCTCTCTGTGCGGTTTACAGAAATTCCAAAATTAAGATAAAAACGAGTATACAAAATTTAAAATTCTAAAACACAGAATATACACACATAAAGCATTAAAAACTGTTAAAAAACTAACATGTGGGTGATTAAGATGTAAAAGATTCCAGGTCAGGGTTACATTGGTCTGAGCAAATAGGCAAAGAATACAGATCACCAGCTCAAACCCAGACACTGATTTGAAAAACAGGGGGGCTATAACCCATCGTGAGGCTGTGGTGCGTACGGCCGCCATTTTGAATATGCAACTGTGTAGACTACTCAGTTATGTAGCCAGAGGTCCTGGATACTGACCAACTGCCTCACTCAGTCCTCCTTGACCAAGACACTAAACAGCTTGCCATGAAACATCAGAGTACTGAAGAAGTGCTAGGATCCCAGTCAGGCTGCAACCCCATTAAGGGGTCACTGCTCAGCAAAGATCCACCAGGATCTGCCCCAATATAGGAGAGTTATTAAAGCAGTTTTCTGTCTTGAGTCTATTTGCGATCTTGCAGACTACATTCAACTAATTCTTGCCCTGCTTCACCCTGACATCTGTTATCTTGATACACGTCCTTCTCCAGCTCCCCTACAATCATCCAGCTGCTGCTTTCCACTGCATACCACTGTCCACCCTGTCCATACATTTCCAGATGGTTCCCAGCAGGCTTTATCACACCCCCATAGGCTGGAAATGTCCAAGCAGGGGTAAAAGCACATCAAAATCAAATTGTCTATTAGTAGCATGGTCTTATTTTTTTTAGTTATGGCACAGATTAAGGTATATTTATTTTTTTCTAAATCCATAAAACTTCCCAATGAAAGAACTTCTTAGCAGGGCTCACACAAGAGCTTGGGGAGGAAAATTCCTTATTTTAGAAAAGAATTACACTTTTCTTTTATTCCACTTTATTCTACTTAACTCTTGTCAAGTAGCACAAAAGAATTACATATTCATATACCTTATTAAGTTCTTCTATTCGCCGGATCAGATATGGATTGCTTGAAGAGTTTTCAAAATAGACATAATCTGTAACAAAAAAGTGAGAATATATTTAAAGTTCTTCTGAAAGCAGTTTTAGAACAACAATCTGAAAACCTAAAGAGATTCATACTTATCCAAGTACACATTGTTATTTTTTCCATTTCCAATATTGGACTTTGCCCAGTATCTGAAAACATCTTGCCTCCCTGGTTCTGGTCGATCCCCATTTTCTTCCTCCTGTGTGCAATTGCCTTATTGTACTTGTACTTTTAACCTAGAGTAACAAAATGAAACCCAGCTTTGTCTTATTTCTCTCCTTCCTGCCATTCGTGATGAACTATGAGGAGAATGTTGTCTTGAAAATTGCAAAGGTGACTGCTGAGCTAATGAATAAAACTAACTGTTGGGTTTGTAGTCACATGCCTGTTCTTGCTCGTGAAGGAGTTCCTACGATTCCCATTCTACTGAATGAAACTCAGCTAGCGTCTCCAGCCTTTAAGATGCTTTTAAGACGCCTTTAGGATGTTTTTTCAACAGTGTATACTATGTTTTTAATCAGTATTTTATGTATGTTATGCTTGCTGTTGTTCCCCGCCTCGATCCAATCGGAGAGGCAGATAAGAAATATTATATTATTATTATTATTATTATTATTATTATTATTATTATTAAAGCAAATACAACATGGGATATTATGGGCAGGAATAAGACTGAACATATCCAATTGTATGCCAAAGTACCAGGGAAGGTTTTTTTGGGTTGCAATAATAATAATAATAATAATAATAATAATATATTTATTTGTTTGTTACCCGCAGGCGGGGTACAACACAAATAAAAACACCATAAAATACATACAACTAATTCAAACGTTTAAAACCAGTGCATCATTAAAAGCAGCACACCGTTAAAAAAGGCATCTTAAAATTCAACTGGGTAGGCCTGCCGGAAGAGATCAGTCTTTATGGCTTTCTTAAATTCTGGAAGACTGTTAAGTTGACGAATCTCTCCCAGCAAGCCATTCCACAAACTGTGAGCAGCAGAAGAAAAGGTCCTCTGGGTAATAGTTGTCAGCCTTGTTTTTATTGGCTGGAGTAAATTCTTCCCAGAGGACTTGAGTGTGCGAGGCAGATTGTATGGAAGAAGGCAATCCCACAGGTAGCCTGGACCCAAACCATGTAGGGTTTTAAAGGTGATAACCAACACTTTGTACTTCGCCCGGAAACTAATTGGCAGCCAGTGAAGAGATTTTAAAACTGGTGTCTTAAATGGTTCTGCCCTTTGAGTAGGGAGAAGTAAACGTGATATTACTTAAGTTGTAAATGGTGTCCAAACATCTAACAGGGTAAGGTTACCTAACTTGAGTCCATCTTTTACAGGATATTATATGCAGTGGATGATGAGACCTCGGTGTAAGCATGGGTTCACTGCCTTAGAAGGTCATTATTTTGTTTGTGGGAATAAAGCATACAAACATCTCCCCTCGGGATGGGGAGGCACGTGTTATGCGGCTGTATTATTACTTGCTATTGGAGTGCTTGACCATCTTACTGAAGGTAAAATCAGGAATGCTAGAAATGCCAAAGAAAAAATCACAAAGTACATTCTCTGATGGTCAACAGCTTGGTGGCAGATTATTCCCTATGTATAGTGCAAATAGAATTGGCTCAGCTGTTATTAGATTGCAAGCTGTAATTGAAATTATGGCAAATGAAACTGCAGATGCCATTGGAAGCCTAGCTGCTGAACAAAAAGAGATCAGATAGATGGTGTTACAGAATCACTTCGCCTTAGATTACATTCTAGCCATTCAAGGCGGAGTCTGCACCCTTGTGGGTAAGGAATGTTGTGTATATATACCTGATAACCATGCTACAAAGATCAATGACATGGCAAAAGCCGTCCATGTAGCGCCCTGGTCCATCTGCTCTTGGTTTAGCAATAGGTTTGGCTCCACTGGTGCTAAAATCTTGCAAATAATTATGCTTGTGCTTGGTGTAAATCGTTGCTTGCATAGTAATAATCCATGCAATCATTGCTTTGCTAAAATGCTGTATTAAATCTACTACTAATGCTGTGACAATGACAGAATTGAAGCAAATGGTCAGAAATGCTTGAGGAACAGAAAGAAAAAGAGAAATTGCACTATTGATGGCATTGCAAGTTTAATGTGGTTGCTGGGCCTAGTAGGCCCAAAGGGAGGAGCTGAGAAAGCAAGGACACAAGCCTTGCTCTGTACGTAGGCCTCTGTATGTAGTTTGGTTCTTTTAAGTGAACTGCATGATGGGATTGGAATGATGTATGTGCCTGAATATGCTGTAATGCTGAAACTGCTGAACTGGAAGGAAATGCTTAACAGGAATTTCTAACTGTCAAGACCTTTGGATATAGTATAAGACAAATAAGCTAGCTTGATAAGGAGGACTGACCATCCAGGTCAATCTGACATTGCTAGAAGAGTTATGGGCCATCTGTTGATAAGGTATAATGAAGAAGTTTTCTTTGATCTGTCTTTGTTTAGCTTTAGAATTTTGCCAACTGCTAATTGGTTAAGGTGCTACTGTATATAAATATACCTGCTTTTCACACTGCCAGTAGAGAAGTTCTTTGTCTGTAGGACTCTTTCCATACAGCTGTATTAGGCTCAATAAAACACAGTTGCCTTACAACCAACGTGGATTTTTATCTTTGACACAATAAAATATGTGGCATTATAGTTTAGATCTATACAGTTCATGAATAAATTCTTTCCCGCATCTCCCAGGATTAACCAAGTAGAACTTCTAATGATTCAGTTCTGAGAAGATTTATACAGTGGCTTAAATTTTCCTCCGTGGGAGATTCATGTACTGAACCAAAGATTTACTTTTTTGCAACTGAAATGAATTAGTCTGGTGCTAGCAAAGTTGACACCTAAAACTTTCTACCAGGTGGGAACCTAGGTGGTCTTTTGCTAACCCACCCAACTGCAGCAGAAAGTGAGCAACCTAAAAATAAAAGATTAGATGAGAGAATTAACATTTAGACTTCCATGGCTTCTCTATTCAATAATATTTTCTGGCACATTAATTTAACGCAACAACCTTTTACTATATACACAGGGCCTTTCTAGACGAGGCTTTAGCCCGGTGCGAGGCCTGGGCTCATCCCTGTGCGTCCAGCTGACGCACAGGGTATCCCAGGCTCAGGCAGGGGTCAACCCTCCCTGGGCTCGGGGTAACTGCCTATGTCTCCAGCCTCCGTTTCCCGCTGCTGCCGATGTCTCCCGGCCTGTGATGACCGCCGCCAATGTCCCCGGCCTCCGTTTCCTGCCGCCGATGTCCCTCGGCCTGCGATACCTGCCACCGCAGATGTCCCCCGACTTGCGATGCCCACCGCCGCCATGTCCCCTGGCCTGCCACGTCACCACGCGGGCATCACAGGCCAAGGGACATCGGCGGCGGTGGGAATCGGAGGCTGGGGACATCGGCGGCAGCGGGAAATGGAAGCTGGGACATCGGGGGGGATCGGAGGCCAGGAAATCGGAGGAAATATTAGCAGGGGGCCCAATTTTTTTAAAAAAAAACCCACCTACCTTTAGCGGTGGTGCGCTCCTGCGCACGTAGCCCCTTTAACTGAAAATAAAAATGGCGGACGTGACGGGGCTTTCCTAGATCCCGTCGCATGTTGCGTGTAGAGAGGAGCGACAGCCCGTGCTACTTTTAGCACAGGCTGGCCCCTCTAAACACTCGGATTTTAAGGTAGGTCTAGCAAGGCCCTGAGTCTCTTTTACTACCAAGAGTATTGCTGCTTGCCCAACTTTCATTCATTTCAATGTGAGTTAACTGGAGCTCCAACAGTGCCCATAATTAAATTTACTTTACCAGAGCTTGCAAGAAACCATTCACATACTGAAATATATGCAAGAAGCACCAATGAATAAATATCCTAGAGTCATGAGCAAGTACTGGGTGGGATTTATTTTTGTCTAAAAAGATACAGTATACAATCTCAGAGTTGGAAGGAACCTTGGTGATCATCTAGTCCATCTGTTTCATGTTTTTACGAATTTTAAACTTTGTATATCTATTTTCTTAAATGTTCAATGTTTTGAACTTTGTAAACAGCCCAGAGAGCTTTAGCTAAGGGGTGGTATACAAATGTAAATAATAATAATAATAATTCACAGAATGGCTGCTGTGGGGGCCTGGCTGGTCAAAACTGAGCTAAATAGGGGCCAGAAAAGAAATTATGAGGTTAGAGGCTAGGAGGAAAGGGGAAATGGCAAAGAAAAAAGGTAGAAGGGAGATAAACAGCAAGATAACAGAGGTGGGGAGAGAAATAGCAAGGTAGAGACTACGAAGGAGGAATGAATAGCAAAGCCACAAGGTAGAGGGGAGAGAAAGAGCAAGGCTAGAGACTAAAAAGGGAGAGAAAGAAGACTACCATAAAAATTTCTGGTTTTTATATTTTTTTAAAAAAATTGAAGGCGGCAGGGAGTGGACTGAATTTTGGGTGCTGCTGGGGATCCCCACATTTGGGATTCCTGTCCTAATGTTCAGCTGAAATCTGCTTCCTTGTCATTTCCACCCATCGGTTCTAGTCCTGTCCTCTGGAGCATCAGAGAACAAGTCCGGCCCATCTTCTGCATGACAGCCATTCAGATATTTGAAGGCAGCTATGATGTCTCCTCTTAGTCATCTCTTTCCAAGCAAAACATACCCACCTCCTTCAACCCTTTCTTATAGGATTTTATTCCCTCAACATCCTAGTTGCCCTCCATTGCTTACACTCCAATTAGTCAATGTCCTTTTAAAAATGGGGCGCTCAGAACTGGACGCAGTACTCCAGATGTGGCCTGGCTATTTGGCTATAGATGTACAAATTAGCATACAAAAATGCTAAAAAGTAAACGTTCTGTGGGAACTGGGAAATTGTAGTTCACAACAGAAAGACAATTCTCAATTACATGTAACAGCCCATCTTCAAGCAGTTATCTTTTGGAAAATAAGCATCGTTGTATAATACTTTTCTGGGACTGAGGTAGAAAATTAAATAAAAATAAAATAATACTCAGGAGGTGTTTGAATTTAAACCCTAAACAGTGGCAAGTAAACGCAATGCTTAACCTGTATATTCAATATCAGCATCAACAAAGAGGTGTACTGAGCAGCAATACAGAGTAAAGAGCTGAAATAACTTCCTTATTCATCGTGACTCATACAAAATAGGTAGAAGGGAGTAGGCTTAGCAAGGCTGTAGCAAGTGGTTTTCTACATTTTCCAAACCATTGCAACAATTGGAAGAGTTTATGGTTAAGCTGAGATTTGAATCTTGAGTTTCCCAATTCTTATACTACATTAGATTGTTGCTGATGATGATGATAATGTTGTGACGGTAAAGAGTAGGGCTCTTGCCCAATACAAGAAATCTTTGTTGCTGCACAGAGCAATCCTACAAAATGGGGGTGGTGGAAGGACTTCTACATCCAAAGCCTTTCCAGGCTTGCGCTTGCAGAATAAAAAGGAGGGAGGACCACCACTTTTCCTTTTTGGGGGGTGGGAAAGGGTATGTTTTCCCTTTCTTATCAATGGGAGTGAAATTATATCCCTAAATGAATCAACAGGCCCACAATTGTTGCAAAAACCAGATGAAACTCAAGATAAGAATATGTTTGATAAACTAAAAATGTAGGTAAATGTACATCAAACTAAGCTTGCTGTGGCAAGTGAAAGCACAAGTTCTCAAGTTGACATAAGCACCATTTGTGTCTTGAAAGTACAACCAGTTGTGGTAACATCGGATACAACTACATGCAAAAAAACCCTCTATATGTTACAAGGATAGATAAAACATAGTCATAGCAATGCTGCAAACACAGAGTCTCAAATGATAATATGCAATTAGCTATCTTCAGGATTGTGAAATCTACCATACAGAGCAGGATGATAAGCTTTTCCTATTTTTCCCCCTTTTTAGATTTCCCTATTCTGCCCCCCTTTTCGCCTTTGCCAATGTCAAAGCTCCAACTTTGGAACTCAGAGGGACAAGTGCCACAGAGGTTTCCGTAGGCACTGGAAGTGGGCAGACCTCACTCGGTATCCATGGAGGAAATCTGAACAGGGAGAGACTATAATTTGCATGCAGAAAGTCCCATGTTCGATCTCCAGGTATAGCAAGGAATAAATCTTGCCTAAAAACCCTGGAAAGCTGCTGCCAGTCACTGCCAATAATACTGGGCTAAATAGACCAAAGTTCTGACTCTGTATAAGGCACAGGCTTATCCTACGACCTCTGGGATGCTGTCCCAGAAGCCAGAGGATTACAGTCTAAAAAAGGATTAATCTATTAATTAACTAATTTAATTTGTATATGAATAAAAACAATAATTCTCAAGGAAAAAGTCTACTTTCCTTTCTTATTTGTAGATGATGTATGCATGGGCTATAGCGGTCAGGTCATAGATTCATAAGTAGCATTCCTCCTGTCCTGCATAAGAGAAAAAGGAGACTGCTCCTTTGAAGATGGTACTGCCCATTTGCAGTTGTTTCCAAGTACTTATATTAAAAATAATATTTTGTTAAAAAAAAATCTGCTGCCCGATTAGCTGATAAGAATTTTTCAAAAAACAAAACAAAAACAATTAAACATTGCAGAAAGAAATAAAGAGAACATAAAACCAACAAATCATTCTCTGAATTGCAGCTATACATTAGCCACAATTTCTTGCCACACCTGTCTTGCTTGCACTACTTTCTTGACTCCACCCATTTGAGCATTTAAGGGAAAGTTGAACTGCCCCTTAAGGATGTATTTACTTCCTAATTCAGCACTGCAATCTTATATACAACTATTAGAAGTAAGTGTTCTTATGTTCTTATGAGTTAGATGGGGTTTATTCCCAGGTACATGAGTAAAGGATTGCAACATTAAACTCACTTCACTGACTGAATAGACTATCTCCCTTTGACAGCAAAGAAAATTTGGAGGCAGAAGGAAGTTAAAGAGCAATTGCCACTTCAGGGAGCAGACAACTAGCTTTAAAAAAGAAAAACAAGTTTGTTTGCTAATGAAGTTCATTCATGGTCACAGAACCAGGCTATCCATTAGTGAGATACTCAAGATTAGGTCAGGTTAATGACTCCAGTTCTTTGCTCCTGGAAAGGTGCAATTAGTCAAATGCCCAAAGCAATGTACAACTGTGCCACAGGCAAGTAGTTAAGTGCCCATCCCTCCATCTCATTCCATTTTACAACTAAGGGGAAAGAATATTTAATTATTCTTTCTCTGGACTGAAAAGAGCCTCACAGCACTATTGCAAGCTACCCATCCAACCTCTTTTGATTAGGGATGTTGCAGGCTCCTGACTGGGTCTGGGAATCCAATGGACTTCCCTACATCTGCGTGTGGATGTGGTGCATCCAGCAACTATCAGCCTTCAACCAGAGCCTCCATTGCTATGCACAATAGGAGCAGTCATGCCTTCAATATTGTGTAAATGACTTTACGACCGTCATTTATGCAATGGAGAAAATACATAATTTCCAGAGCCTCCATTGTTGTGCACAATGGAGACTCCGGATGGGTTTGTGACGTCATCAGATGCTCCCGGACAGTGGCAGGGCAAGCATCTGACAAGTTGGATATGGTGGAGTCCAGCCATCCCTATTCCTGACCAAGAGAAACAGTGCACTATTATTCCAAGTCAGGAGAAGCAACTGAAACAATACCACGTGGACCGAGAGTATATGACTTTTCTCAGTTCACCCTTGAACTGAGGAACAGACATGGATTTATGCACCTAATGCATTTGTAGCTAAGGTAAGATCTAGGTCTAAATGAAATATTCTATTCCACTGCTGATGCCTTGCTAACAGAGTAGTTTTCTGAGATCCGGAAATACAGGACATTGAATATAAAATATCCAGTAGCTGTGCAACACTAGTTACAAGTCAGCCTCTTGGAGGGGTAGAAACTCAGGGCTAATTCAAATATGCACAGATAACATAAGATACTGTCCTTTCTTGGACTGCACTACTTTAAGTCTAAAGTATAAAGACTTAAAGAAAATCATGTATCAAACAAACACACAAACATCCCAAACCATTTTCTTTGCATTTCCATTACTGAACAAATAAACATGCAACCTGTACCTGCAGTTTGAAGTCATACTGTCCAGTAAGGGGTTGTACTATATACTATTTTTGCATATTTGGATCAATTGTGTGGAGATGGGACAGGAAAAGGGGGCAGAAGCATATCTAGTATGGTGAGAATAGAAAACACAGAAGCGCACAAGGCTTGCAGATTATGGTCAGCAATGTCTTCAAGTTAAACTGCTGGTAATTCCTTAAGTGATGGTTCTTCATCTTTTTGAACCAAATGACCTTGGATTTATGCACAAAGACCTTCTGAAACAATTATATATAACTGCAAAGTCACGTATAGCATGTAATGGGAAATCTCCAAAGCAACTGACTAAAAAGCAGGGGATTGGTAAAATTTGTGAGATTATGATTATGAATAAACTTATTCAGAAAGTGCAGCAAGGAAGGAATTCTAACTTTAAGACAGATATTATGGCAACATGGTTTCCATTTGCAGGAAGGGGTTCTCTTAACAGAATGAATGTAAGAACATAAGAAGAGCCATGCTGGATCAGACCAAGGGCCCATCTAGTCCAGCATTCTGTTCACAAGGTAGCCCACCAGCTGCCCATGGGAAATTCATCCTCCTGCCCATGTTCCTCAGCAACTGGTGTACATAAGGCAATGCGCCTCTGATACTGGAGGTAGCATATAGCCATCAGGGTTAGTAACTATTGACCCTGTTCAGACGACATGCTAAGCCTCAGTGGTTAAGCATTCTAAGCTAAACTTTACCATGACTTAGCATGTTGTGTGAACTATTTCTAACCATGTTGGCTACAAAACCACGGTTTAAACATGCTCACTAACCATTTGCTGCAAAGGGGTTAGCGGACCAACCATGGCTTGGTATGTTGTCTGAACAGGCCCACTGATAGCCTTCTCCTCCAGGACTGATCCCCTTTTAAAGCCTGTAAGGCCAGCTGTGGCATCAAAAGTATCCATGGCTTTCCCTCCCTGAACCAGCACAGACTCAAGGGAAATCGTCCCCAACCAGGCATTTTCCAAATGTGTTATCTCGCACCATTCCCAGCCGGCATGGTGGCTGGGGTTAATGGGAGTTGGGGAAGGCTGCTCAAAGGTCTCTGTATTTACTGTAACGCTGTTGCAATCCGGCTCCCTTCACTCAGACCCAACACCTCCTTCCAGTCCTTCGCTCCCTTCTTTATCTTTCTCAGGAGGAAAAGTCCCCCCACTTCTATTCCTGTCTCCCTTGCTGGACCTCAGGCCACCCAAGCCTCAAGGGTTCCCTGCCCCCTCCATTTCTTTCACTCCTGCAGCACACTGTCCCCTTCTTTCGCCTTGCTTTCTCAGGCTCCTTCTCTCTTGGTTCTCTCTTCCTGACCCTTTCTATCCCTCCTGATTTATGATTTATGGGCTCTTATCACCTTGTACAAGGACTAATAGATTGAACTACACTGTCTGAGTTACCAATTGTGGATTGTCCTGTGGAGTGAAGTTAAGGAATCTACAAAAGGGACCACAAAAGCATCCCACATCTTGAGGAATCCAAAGACACTTTGGAACTGCCTACTGCAAAGTTGCAAGCATGAAATCTATACTTTTGTTTGGACTCAGAGGGGCAAATTGTTGCATTTATTTGTATTGGGATATTGTTGCATGTTTTCAATAATTTCTTACTAAAGACATGTTTGTTCAGTTATATCTTTGCAACTTTCATTCTGATTAAGCCCTACAGGACCCACACAAGAAGTCCAATCCCATTATCAGACCATTGTCCAACACACCAGAACAGGTGGTTCCAGCTTGCTGTCATTTCCTGGTGTCATCATTTATGGACTACGGCAGCTGGAGCCATGTCTCCTTGAAGTAGGGGTGAAGCGATACTATGGCAGGTTTTGGAGGCAGCCTCTCACACTACTCCTCCATATAAAAAACTACTCCTGCACATAGAGAACTAGCATATTGGGAGAGAAGAGATTTAGGGCGCATCTACACCAAGCAGGATATCCCACTATGAAAGTAGTATGAAAGCAGTATATAAAAGGCAGGCACCATACCACTGCTTTATAGCGGTATTGAAGTGCACATCTACACCAAGCAGGATATAACACTATGAAAGTGTTATGAAAGTGGTGTGTGGTATGTGTCATGGGCCCCAACAGTTTTCAGTGCACTTCAGTTCCACTATAAAGCAGTACTGTGGCACCTGCCTTTTATATACCACTTTCATAGTGGAATATCCTGCTTGGTGTAGATGTACCCTTAGTCTTCCTGCGACATACTAGTTCATTTTCCATGCATAAGAGTTTTAATTTTTTTGGTGGGGAGTGGGGTATTCCATCATATGAGCCTTAACATGCAATGTGAAGGGGTGCAGTTGACCATTTCATCTCCCATTTGCAAGTACTAGGCCTTAGTGTTGGTTCATACATTTTCTCCCCTGCATTGTGTATTATTTATTTATTTACAGCTCAATTATCATGAAAATGATCTTGCTATGTTACGTTGACACTTCAAACTCAAGTCTCTTGTATGTATATCCAAGGATACCCAATCACATGGAGAAAAGCAAGCTGCCTTTTGTATGAATAGGTACTTGGGAACAGAGATTCCTCCTGTTTCACCCTTTGAAGCACAGATAGGACATTTCAGGATCAGCCCAGAAGTCCATCTAGCTCAACTAGATGCTCCCAGGAACAAAGAAGAAAGACAAGAGTCCTTCACCAAAGTTTGTCCCCAAGCAACTGGTATTCAAAAGTACACTGTCTCCATAATCAGGACTTTCCATTTAGCTGTTGTGGCTAACAGCCATTTCTAGACCCATCCCCACATCCTGTGGCTGTGAATACCACAGGTTAACAGGGCCCCTGCGTGAATCAGCAGTTCCTTCTGCCAGCCAGTTTCACTGGGTGAACAGCCCAATCCCAGTTCTAGCGTAATGAAAGGGAGAATTCACTCTCTATCCACCTTCTGTACCACAATCTTGTAACATCCCACCGCTCGAGCCTCTTTTTTGTCTAGATGCTTAATGCGATGCTACAATCCCAATGCATCACCTAAATGGCCGCAGGGGGGGGATATGCCCCACGGGACTCCCTGGGACGGCAGTCCAGGTAAACGTACACAAATATTGCGCTGCAAAACTGCAATCCTATGCGCCCTTTGAGGGTAGGCGCATTCGAACATGGTGGCCTTAGCTTCGTCTACCCAATGCATTTCATTGCGCCTTTCTTTCACTGCTGATTGCGTGGAGGGGGGTCCCTTCACACCAAAGATGAAAGGAAGCGTTTGCAGCCAGACGGGAGCCTCGTCAGCTTGCTCCGCACCGCACCCCCGCATCCCCAATAAATTAATCACTGGTGGTGGGGGGAGGTGGATGGTTGCTGTTGGAAGCTGCAGAGGCTGCGGTCCCTGGCAAACCGGGTTCCCGGAGGAGGAGGAGGAGGGGGGGCGCTTTCCCCTCTCCTCACCTCCTCTTCTTCCTCCTCCTTCCCGGAAAGGTGGGTTGTGGCCTCCCTCGTCAGGTCCCCTCGTCGGAAGGAATCAGGGGGCTGGGTTCCCTGTGGGGGGCGGGTGTTGCGCCAAGCTCGTCGGCTTCCCAGTCAGCACGCCCCTTTGCTCTTTTCTTCCTCCGGCCACGGGCCAACCCGCCGCTCCTTTCCCTCCCAACTCGGCCCGGCCCGGCGCCAGGCCCTGCTTTCTCGACCGCGGCCGCAACCCGGAGCCGAGGGCGCCGCTGGGGAGGCGCGCGGCGCGCCCCGCGGACGACCCCCCCACCTCGCCCCGAATCCATACCCGCTCTTCACACACACACACACACATACATACATACCTCCCACTCGATACATGTTGGCCGCCATGTCTGCGCCCTGCGCCCTCCCTCTTCGTCTGCTGCCGCCGCCGTCGTCGCCGGGCTGGGGAGGGGGAGGAGCGCCCAGCGCCTCACGCTTCTGCTGCTGCTGCTGCTGCTTTCGGCTCGTGCCGCTGCCCTTCACGCCGCCCACCCCGGGCACAACAGGGTGCCAGGCGGCTCTGCCGCTCCTTCGGCCGACCCGCTGGTGGGGGAGGGGAGGCCAACGAAGGAAGCCGCAGGATGTGAAGGGTTAAAGCCAAGCATCCGGGCCCGCCTCACTGGGCAGGGCACAGAGAGCTGTGGGGGGAGAGCGAGCGGCGCTGGCAAAAGCGCACCACGGACGTGCCTCCCAGCCCCGGGAGAGGAGGGGTTAACCGTTTCCCCATGTGGCGTCTGTCCCCAGGAAAGAGGGGGCGGGGAGAGAAATGAGGGAGGGTCAGTGGCTGGGGAGGCCAATAGGAGGGGCGGAGCGACGCAGCAGTCACCCCAGTATAGACTCAGGTGCCGCTCCGGGTAGATGGGGCTTCTGTGCGCACGCGTGCATGGGCAGGTGGATGTGTTCCCGGCGCACAAGGTGGCACTAACAGGTGCCTCCTGCGCTGGGGTGATTGACGGAACCAAAAAGAAGGGTGCTGTGTGTTGTGGCGTTTAGAAACCTGGAGGCAAGAGGATTTCGAACTAGCAGCAGTGGAGTTTGGAAGTGGCCAGAGTCCCAGTTTCATAATTCCATGTTGGCTATTGTGTGCCAGACATGAGTAATGCCAAATACATGTAATTGCTAACAACAACAACATGTCTTTGCACAACAATCATGCTTGCCATGGCCACACCAGTGGTACTCACCATTACAGGGAGCCATCTTTGACCACAGCTCTTTGGTACATGCTCACTGTGTGTTTAGAGTGGCACTTCTTCCTTCTTCACCTTACCTGTTTGTGGCAACACACACTCTTATAACATGTTTACTACTCATATAAACCTGGGTGAGTAAGGCCTGTACTTGTCAACCACATCCATTTTTCTCTTCATGATTCCTTCACGAAGGAAGGATTGCTATGTTCCAGGACTGCTGTGGTACTTTGGGCAGCTGTCAATCACAGGAGTGTTTGTGGACACCAACCAAGATAAAACACTTTTAAAAATGTGTTGAAAACTGTATATGGAGTGTGACATGGACCCCAACAGTTGTCAAATGTTATAAACCGTTTTAAAGCAGGAGTGTATATCCACCCTGGTCACATTTACGTTCCCCCGTATGATCTTGTACATGGGAGAAGTCGCATGCAATTGCTTTGCATATGTGAATTGGTCTTTTTATACATTACACACGCACACCCTATGGGGCAGTATTCTTAGTGGAGGATGTTAAATTCCAGAGAGAAAGAGGATCCTACATTAAACAGAGCCAAAGCTCTTCTTTTCAGCAGTTTAGTGTTGCAACAACCAAAACTGCTATGCTAATCATGGAAGCTACACAGGAGCAAGTAATATATTCTGGCCACATCACCTCACCTAGATAGCTGGTTTTAGGAGCGAATATGGAATGCCTTGTTCTAGTTCTTTTCTACTGCCTCTGTTGAATTAGAACTATAGTCCACACATACATATTTTTTTACACAAGTAGAGCAGGTGTGAGGCTATGTGTGAGAATTCTATGAGTTCACCTGTCAAATGGCTGGTGGTAGTTTGGGAAGTTTGGTAGATAGAGTAAGTTTAGAAGGGACCCTTGATGCCAAAAGTTTTGCTAGATATGTTCCCTCAAAATAAAATTCATTGTTTTACAAAATAATGCTTCATCCTGTTCTTGAGTGCATGTTACTTATATTATCCGAATTTACAGGGGAACAGCTTATACCCAAGAACATTGGTAACCATTTGCTGTAAATGCCAGGCTGGGAGTAGAACATAGAAAATGTAGGGATAACATAGACAACATAAGGTTTATACCAAGCCAGACTTTTGGTCCATCTAGCTCAGTATTGTCTGGACAAGGGATGAGCAACTCAAGGTGCCCTCAAGGTGTTATTGGACCACATAGCCCTCAAGGCCCTCAAGGTGTTATTGGACCACATTTCCTATCAGCTGTTGCCAGCATAGCCAATAGTGAGGGAGCTGTAACCCAACACTATCTGGAAGGCTACAACTTGCCCATCCCTGGTCTACACTAACTGGTAATGGCTCTTCAGGGGTCTTTCCTAGCCAGACTTGGAATTGTCAGAGGTTGGATCTGGGACCTTCTGCATGCAAAGGATGTACTCTACTACTATGTTTGGCTTTTTCCTAAGAGAGAGTAGACTTTGGCAAGTAGGAATATGTTAAAAGCATTCCACAAAGAGCCTTCAGCTCATGGGAAAGCAATGATGACATGACTGAGCCCTACCACATAACAACCCCTTTTCTTCCCCAGACTTCCAAGTGGTTGTGGAAGGGTGATAGTGCTATATTTAATTTCATAGTCAAAGGATACACAGCCTCACACAGTGGAACATACCATATGGCAGGCTTTTACGAGCATATCAACACAAAATAGTTTTGGATGGTGTCGTGGTTTCTCCCACAGAATCTTGAGAAATATAATGGCACTGAAATTTCTGTCAGTGTTCTCTACGCCCTCTGAAAGAACTACATCTGAGCTCCCTGGAGAAACGGTTCAAGCTGAACCAGTTTGAAGCTTCAATCTCATGCCTATTGGCTTTGGAGTAAGACCCAATGGATCTCACTGAATTTACTTCCAAGTTCCACCCATGCTGGATCCGACCAAGGGTCCATCTAGTCCAGCATTCTGTTCACACAGTGGCCAACCAGCTGCCCACAGGGATCCCACAAGCAGGAAATGAGTGCAACAGCACCCTCCCACCTATATTCCACAGCAACTGGCACACATAGGCATACTTCCTCTGATACTGGAGGTAGCATATAGCCATCAGGTCTAGCAGCCATGGATAGCCTTATCCTTCATGACTTTATCCACCCCTTTTTAAAACCATCCAAAATGGTGGCCATCAGTTCATCTTGTGGTAGCAAATTCCATAGTTTAACTATGTGAAAAAGTACTTCCTTTTTTCTGTCCAGAATCTCCCAGCAATCAGTTTCATGGGATGACCCCGGCTTCTAGTATTTTGAAAGAGGGGAAAAAATCTCCCTGTCTACACTCTCCACATAATTTTGTACACCTCTATCATGTCTCCGCTTATTTCCAAGCTAAACAAAACCAGGTATTGCATGGACTATAAGTCTAAGGCAGTCTCCCCTAACCTGGTGCCTTCCAGGTATTTTGGGCTGAGGGCAGCAGGTTGCAGAAGGCTGGTCTAAAGTGTAGATTTGCCTCAGGTGAGAATTTAGTGATTACTTTTTGTCTAAATCTACCTTGAAGCTACTGTTTATATTATCTCCTTTTATTCATTGTATAAAGTTAGTTACCACCAAGCTTCCTGATACAAGAAGTTTGGGCTATACTTGACAGTAGGAACTAGAAAAGAAAAACAGTAGCTCCTGCTGCTTATTATTATTATTATTATTATTATTATTAATAATAATAATAATAGGAATGGTGTGATTGTGCCTGAGGAAAAATAAAAAATAAAAGGTAAAACTAACTTCCAATTTCATCATCAATAAATATCAAAACTGAATTATTTGCAAATAAAATAATGGCAGGTTGCTTCTAATAAATCTATTTTATTATGCAAAAAATGTTTTCCTTAGTCTGACCTTGGAGAAAACTTTCCACTGTTCTGGCTCATATATGATGTCAAGCCATTAATTTTGTTTTCACAAAAACTGTACTCTTTTTTCTTTCTTTCTTTTTTATCTCCAGCTTAATTAGACTGATATCTCAATGCATCTCCTGTAGTCAAATACAGAATTAAGCACTTGTATAGTGCTAAAAGTTATGACAGGTGCAAACATTTCTTCACTAGAGCATACATTTAATGTGGTCTCATGCTCACCTTCCTTATTTTAAATTAGAATCATTGAATCATAGAATAGTAGAGTTGGAAGGGGCCTATAAGGCCATTGAGTCCAACCCCCTGCCCATTGCAGGAATCCACCTTAAAGCATACCCGACAGATGGTTGTCCAGCTGCCTCTCGAATGCCTCTAGTGTGGGAGAGCCCACAACCTCCCATCCAATTTTGTGTCATCTGCAAATTTGATAAGCGTTCCCTGTACTTCCTCATCCAAATCATTAATAAAAATGTTGAAGAGCACTGGACCCAGGACTGAGCCCTGCAGTACCCCACTTGTTACCTCCCCCCAGTTTGAGAAAGTTCTGTTGATAAGCACTCTTTGAGTCCGATTCTGTAGCCAACTGTGGATCCACCTAATAGTTGTTTCATCGAGGCCACTTTTAGCTAGTTTGTTGATCAGAATATCATGGGGCACTTTGTCAAAAGCTTTGCTGAAGTCAAGATATATTATGTCCACAGCATTCCCACAGTCCACAAGGGAGGTTATACAATCAAACAACGAGATCAGATTAGTCTGACAGGATTTGTTCTTGACAAATCCATGCTGGCTTCTAGTAATCACTGCATTATTTTCAAAGTGCTTACAGATTGACTTCTTTATAATCTGCTCCAAAAATTTCCTAGGGATGGATGTCATAGAATCATAGAATCATAGAATAGCAGAGTTGGAAGGGGCCTACAAGGCCATCTAGTCCAACCCCCTGCTCAATTCAGGAATCCACCCTAAAGCATCTCTGACAGATGGTTGTCCAGTTGCCTCTTGAATGGGAGAGCCCACAACCTCCCTAGGTAACTGATTCCACCGTCGCACTGCTCTAACAGTCAGGAAGTTTTTCCTGATGTCCAGCCGGAATCTGGCTTCCTCTAACTTGAGCCCGTTATTCCTTGTCCTGCACTGACTGGTCTGTAGTTCCCAGGTTCCTCCTTTTTTGCTCTTTTTGATGATAGGGACGTTAGCCCTCCTCCAGTCGTCCGGCACCTCATCCATCTTCCATGATTTCGCAACGATAATAGATAGTGGTTCTGAGAGTTTTTCTGCCAGCTCCTTTATTATTCTAGGATGCAGCTCATCAGGCCCTGGAGATTTGAACTCGTTCAAAGAAATTAGTAAAAGAAACCTAATAGACATTAGTATATGACTATTAGGTTTATATGACTATTAGGTTAATATTTCTTATAAGCTACTCAGCACTGTCTTTTTCCATTTCCTGTCTTAATGGGAAATGAGCATTCTAGTCGCAGCACTAAAATAAATGAATGTGTGAAATCGTAAATGCCACTTATTGTGACTTTCCTGCTTTGATGAGTTCAATTTCTATCTTATTTAAAGAGATTTCACAGTCTGAAACAGCTGCCTAAAAACTTTTATCAGCTGAAAGGAAAGCTTTACTGATAAGAACCAATCTGATACTCTTGTATATTCTGTGGTCTTCTTTCCCCCATTGAATTTCACGCCCTTGAGGATATTACTTTCTCTCAGCCTCAGTTCTTTATCTGTAAAATGGAGATCAGAAAGAACTACCTAAGGACAGAAGAGGAGCCATGCTGGATCAAACCAAAGGCTTATCTAGTTCAGTATTCTCTTCTTACAGTGAGCAACCTGAGGGAGCCCCACCAGCAAAGCCAACACTGTAATGGCACTCACCTGGCCATGTCCCTCAGCAACTGGTATACAGAGGCATACTGTTCATGGCACTGGATGTAATGTATAGAGTTAGCATGACTAGTAGCCATTGATAGCCTTGTCCTCCATTAATTAGCCTAATCAATCCCCTTTAAAGTCAACCCACTTGGTGGCCACCACTACATCTTGCAGTAGTGAATCCCCCAGTTTAATTATGTGCTTTGTGAAGAAGTACTTCCTTTTTTCCCTCCTGAGTCTTCTACCATTCAACTTCCTTTAATGAACCTGGGT
Organism: Elgaria multicarinata webbii; assembly: GCF_023053635.1. NCBI lineage: Eukaryota > Metazoa > Chordata > Lepidosauria > Squamata > Anguidae > Elgaria > Elgaria multicarinata. The sequence continues at coordinate 28,403,633 of NC_086174.1, forward strand.
TCCAGCATTCTGAGCAAAGGAGAAATCTTTTCCTTATCCACTTTCTCCACACCATGCATAATTTTATACACCTCTATCACATCTCCCACCCTGCTTTCTCATCTTTTCTTGTCTAAGCAATAAGTCCTTACCCCTAGGGTGACCATATGAAAAGGAGGACAGGGCTCCTGTATCTTTAACCATTGTATAGAAAAGGGAATTTCAGCAGGTATCATTTGTATGCATGCAGCACCTGGTGAAATTCCCTCTTCATTACAACAGTTAAAGCTGCAGGAGCTATACTAGAGTGACCAGATAAAAAAGAGGGAAGGGGTCCTGCAGCTTTAACTGTTGTGATGAAGAGGGAATTTCATATTCAATGCACTCTCCTGCTACATGTATTCTCTAGGAGGAGAAGCTTCTACATAGTGTTTCTTTCAGCTGCATGTAGTGTGAAGTTAACAGCAATGGCAATTTGAAGCTAATCTACATGTTCAGAAAATTCTCATGGTATAACCTCCTGAGACTGTACCACTTCAGAAAGAATATGGGGATTGCAGGTTTAATAGGGATAAATGCCAACTTCTACATCTAGAAAATAGAAACCAAATGCACAGTTACAAGCTGGGGGATACTTGGCTCAGCAATACTACAAACAAGAAGAATCTTGGAATTGTTGTAGATCACAAGCTGAATATGAGCCAACAGTGTGATACGGCTGCAAGAAAGGCAAATGCTATTTTGGGCTGCATTAATAGAAGGCCCCACACTAGAGGCTTTCAAGAGGCAGCTGGACAACCATCTGTCAGGGATGCTTTAGGGTGGATTCCTGCAGTGAGCAGGGGGTTGGACTCAGTGGCCTTGTAGGCCCCTTCCAACTCTACTGTTCTATGATTCTATGATTCTAAGTATAGCTTCCAAATCACGTGAGGTACTGGTTCCTCTCTATTCAGCCCTGGTTAGCCCTATGAAGAGAGACTCAAACAACTGGGCATGTTTAGCCTGGAGAAGAGAAGATTGAGGGGAGACATGATAGCACTCTTTAAATACTTAAAAGGTTCCCACACAGAGGAGGGCCAGGATCTCTTCTCGATCCTCCCAGAGGGCAGTACACGGAATAACGGGCTCAAGTTAAAGGAAGCCAGATTCCAGCTGGACATCAGGAAAAACTTCCTGACTGTTAGAGCAGTACGACAATGGAATCAGTTACCTAGGGAGGTTGTGGGCTCTCCCACACTAGAGGCATTCAAGAGGCAGCTGGACAACCATGTGTCAGGGATGCTTTAGTGTAGATTCCTGCATTGAGCAGGGGGTTGGACTCGATGGCCTTGTAGGCCCCTTCCAACTCTGCTATTCTATGATTCTATGATTATTGATATGTTTCCCGATCTGAATTCTGAAATGGAGCAGTCCAAGAAGGCTGTACCATTTTAAACCGAATTGAAGTCTATGGCCACAGCTAGACCTAAGGTTTATCCTGGGATCATCCAGGGTTCACCCCTGCCTGAGCACTGGATCCCCTGTGTGTCACCTAGATGAACAGGTTTGACCTCTGGACGATCCAGGGATAAACCTTAGGTCTAGCTATGGCCTTAGAGGCCTACCCACCACTTCCTATGGAGCAAATCTTATAATTCACCTGAAACAGAAGTTCTCAAACTTCACCATACTTTGTCTCAATAAGTAAACAAATTTTGAGTGTCCCTATTAGCGACAAAGTGATTTGTGTGCTTGTTAACTCAGAAAACGCAAATTTTAGTATGTAGAGATCCTACACACTAAACCATGTACATAAAGCTATGCATGAAAGACTTGATACAAAAATATGGAATGAATACAAACAATCCCCTAACAATTAATATCAAACTGTTGGTTATGTGAATATGTATAATATACAAAAAGGAAAAAAATTAAAGTTGATTGATACAACTTCTAGGGGAAGGAAGCTTAATCAAAGTATAGAGAGAAAAAATATAAAGGAAGAAAGGAGACAAAAAAAGGGAAAGAGAAAAAAAGAAAGAAAACCCCAAATCATAAATGTGCTGTATTCCTTCATTTGATGTTACAATGTTCATATTTTCAGAGCTGAAGCAGGCATACATTGTTGTACATTCGGATGTGATGCATATTGGACAAATCTCCCCCATATGACATCGAATGATGTTGATTCTGATTTCCCTTGAATTTGAAGCAAGTCATAATTTATTTTTTCTGATATTGCCAAAGACCATATATTTCGATACCATGCAGATAAATTCAAATTGTCCATTTTTTCCACTGCTGCGTGATTGTTTGACAAGCAGCCGGCAACAGGAATATTATTAAGTGTTTACATTTCAATCCAGTATTAAGTCCTTTATATATTGATAATAAAAATAATTCTGGATCATATACAATTGTTTCTCTGATAATAACCATTAGTTCTCTATGTACTGATCACCAGAACCTGTATATATGAGCAAGACCACTATAATGAAAGTACGTGCCTTTTATCTTGCAGCCTCTCCAACAGAGGGGACTACAAGTTTTAGTGATGTGTGCTAGTTGTACTGGTGTTCGATACCATTTATGCAATGTTTTCAAAGAAGTTTCTCAAATAGAAGCTGATATTGATCTAAATGGTCTGTTGTTCCATAATTTGTTCCATCTAGCTTCTTCTATTTCTCTTTCAAAATCTCCTTCCCACAGCTATGCGTGAAAGACAATTTCCCCATAGCTCCAATTATACTGGTGCAATGTCTCCGGCATATTACCAGGAATTGCTTTGCAGTTGTGACTTTTAATGGGTCTGATCCACACTGTTCATTGCACTTGGGTCCCATTGAAATCAATGGGACTTATGACTTAAGTCCCATTGATTTCAATGGTAAGGAACTAAGTGTGATGAACAGTCCGGATCCAACCATATATGTGCAAAGCTGAGCACAACACAGAGTAAAATCTGCTACTTCAATGATAGAAAAATAAAAAAACAGAGCAAATATAAAAATGACATAAATTCCCAATCATAAAACTTGTCAGCAACTAAAACAGAATCACTGTTCCCAATCAGCTGCTGTCAAAAGCCTAGTGATAGAAAGATAGTCTCTGTTAACTTCTTAAAGGCTACAATGACTGGGCTAGGCTGACTTTGTGAGTGTAAAGTTCACAAAGAAGAAACAAATGCATCTCAACAGGCAAGAGCAACTTTTGTCATAGGAATGTGTCCAAGGCAATGCCGATCAATGGAAATGAAAACACAGCATGATGTGCTTTAAGGCCCCATGGGAAGGATCCCAATTGGGAGGGGGGACATTTTGGTTATCCATCTAGCTGAGTAGTATAGTAGTTAACACTATTTGTATCAGCTAACACAGGTGGGACAAAATGGGGCAGACTGATATGTAAAAAAAAGTGGGGGGAGTAAGAAAGCATCACTTACAAAAAAAAAATAAACAAAAACAAATAAACAAAAACAACCAGGCAAATCTCAAAAGGGGCTGACAAAAAAGTATGTTTATTCACCTAGCCAATTTTGAGTACAACCACTTTTCATTAGACACAATAATAGACCTCTATCTCCATGTTGGCTGGGGATGATAGGAGTTGTGGTCTGGCATATCTGGAGTGCATCAGGTTGGTGAAGACGGTGCTAGAGCAAGGATAAACTACTACAAGATTTTCTCCAGTCAACTGGTTAATATTTCATCTTATTTGCATTGTAGTAGGAGTGGGTTGTGAGGGTGTTTTACAAACCAACCTAAAAACCATGGCTTATTCTAGGGTTGCAGGGTGGTTTATAAACCACCCTCGCCAAGTTTGGACATCACAACAAGCTGCACATGGCAAAAGTAAACCCTAACCCTAACCCTTAAAATCATAATCTGCTCCCTCCCCCAATACAAACATAAGTTACAGTGCTTTGAATACAAGAATGTGTATCAGTAAATATGCATATAAGGAAATTTCATGCCCAGTGTCTCAGGAGGCCTAAACTACACATTACTTTAAATGTGCCACTTGCACTGACCAAAGGGTGTTTAAAAAAAACCAATTTGGGCAAGGGTGGGGAATCTGGATCAACAGCTCAAGTGGCAAAGCCCTCAAAGACTTAATTGGCTCATGTGAAGAGAAACCAGAGAATTGATAGTGGGAGGACAGGCTGAGCTAGGTGATCACAAAGGAGCTGGGGCCTAAGTGAGCACAATGGCTTTCAAAACTGTGCCTTGTCTGCTGGGGAATCAGTGTGCATCGTCCATGGAACCCCACTGCACTGCAGAGCAGGGTCAGGGAACATGTGGCCCTCCAGATGTTGATGGACTGCAACTCCCTTCTGCCCTAGCCACCATAGCCAATGGTGAAAGATGATAGAGTTGCGGTCCCCACCACATCTGGATGGCCTCACATTCCCCCATTTCTTTCATAGAGGCTTCTGAGGCTTGTTCTAGGGAACAGACTCAGTTCGTGGAGCACACAGACAGGGTCGTGTCTATAAGCCACCGCCTTGGAAAGGCATCGGATCAAAAGCCTGCAGCATTGCTGCAGCAAGGCTAAACTGATAAAGTTAGACAGGGCAGGAGGGAGCGTGAGCTATCCGGCTGGAAAAGCTTGTGCCTTGCCCTGCGTTCCAGCGCTTTCCCATCCCAAAAAAGGGCAGCCTCTCTCTCTCTGGATTGGAGCTTTTTTGCAATGCCCATGGATAACCCCCCCAAAATGAAAAAGTTGCAGTAAGTTAGCAAGTTTTTAACTGTGCAGTTTCGGGGAAAAAGCCCATGGTGGGTGCGAGTTGGCAGCTGCATCATATAAACTACGCAATGCCACTGCACAGTCACCATAGAGTAAACAGGGCATGTAGACAGCCTTCCGGTCTTTTGTGTTAGTCTTTCCCCATCATCCCACATGAACTGAGCATGCAGCCACTAGAACACTCAACATATCCCTCTGATTGGCCATTGCAGAAAAACATTATTAATTAGGGACTCGCTATCTTTCAGAAATGCTTGTCCACCAAAGCAAATTTCTTTAGTTCTGATTCTCTGCTGATGACTACTGATCTAACTGTTGCTCATGCTAGAAGACAGAATGATTCATTGGCAGTGGGTGGGGGGGAGGGGGGCAGATACAAACAGACCCACCCATTTAAAAATTATCCTGCACAACTCCCATTAGCAGGAATTGCAGAATAGTACAGTAGTGTTACACAACAGTACAGTAGTGTTTTTTGCAGCAGTCTCACTGTGCCTTAAATCTTGACATAGAAAAAAGTGTGTAATTTATATTGATCTTATAGAATCCCTGATAGAAAAAGTGTTTTGCCGTCTATGCTCATTAAACTAAAAGCAAACAAGTACGTGAAGAGTTTGCTTGTTTGTACATTTGTTTTTTGTGTGTGTGTGTTTTAAATTACAGACCTTAAATGGAAGCAGTAGAGTTATTGATTTGTAAACAGGAGAACATTAAAAAAAAAGAAGTGCAGAGCAACTTCAAAAGGAATCACTGTAGCTTTATTATCCCACATATAAACTTACAAATAGAGATGCTTCAGCAGCCCAGAAGCACAATAAATGAAATCACTGTCCATCTCAATAACCACAGATATTTTACAATTATTTTATGCAAAATAATGTTTCACGGTTATGTCATAAAATAATACAGGAAATGAATGGGACAAATATTGTTCACCTTATCTAATTTGGGAGCACCAAATGACAGTCATAAAATCAGTGCAAACAAGCTGTGGAAGATTAATTTTAATGAGGTACACTGGAACCTAGATCAGGTGTCATCCTCCATACATACGTATTTCCCTGTTAATGGACTCGGTTTAAACAATGACGAGGTCTTGTCAAGTCCATCTTTTCTGCCAGTGTTAGTTTCAGCGTGACTAAGAAATCAGGGTGGAGACTGGGGCATTGTGCAAAGCCTAGAATTTATACTGACATCTCCAGTGTTTATTTATATACTTGGAAATTCAGACATCTAAACACAAATGCAAATGGGTTTGCTTCCCTTGCCCATTGTCTCTGCTACCTCACACTGTTCTTTTTTAAAGTGTTATTGCAAATATACAATTTTTAAAAATAGCCACCACTTGCCTATGGGTACTGCTGTGTTTGTTTACATACACTGATAATGGTGCGGGGGGGGGGGGGAGAGAGAGAGACACTGGGCCTAAAGGCCTTACTAGGTTCAGTTCCCAGGTAAGGCTGAGAAAAGCTTTTGTCTAAAACCCTGGAGATCCATTATCTGTTATTACAGGCAATACGGAGCTAGATGTATCTGGTTAAGAGGGCAGGGCTCCTGCAGCTTTAACTGTTGTGATGAAGAGGGAATTTCACCAGGTAATGCATGCATACAAATGACACCTGCTGAAATTCCCCTTTCAATTCAACTGTTAAAGATACAAGAGCCCTGTCTTCCTTTCCATATGGTTGCCCTACCTTGGTCTGATCCAGCACAATTCTTCTTAGGTCCTCTTGTCCTTATAATGTAAATCAATCAAGCTTTGCACCCTTTTGGTAGTATTGTGTGTTAGCTGTCTAATTACTGCAAATGGGTCTATTATTATGGTCTTGCCTGAAGTGACTCCAGATGGAATTTGATACAAAAGAACCATGACGTTCTTTAATGGCTATGGATTTTTCCTGAATGGGTAATTCACCTGCAGAGAGTCTAATCTGAGCTGAAAGTTCCAAATGGAACTTTTCCGGCACATTTATAGGGAGGGGAGGATTGGGGATGAAAAGGGACAAAGAAACAAACAGTCTTTGGTGGGCAGGCAGAAATATTTTATACATATTTTTCCTCTTGTACAATGGTTGTTATTATTCCAGTCAATTGGTAATTAGCTGTATTGCCTCATAATGGCTTCTCCCTTTCCCTCCTACCTTTTAAGAACTGTTTTTTTCTAATCACAGGAAAGCAACAGCGGCACTTCTAGTAAAGACTAGCACTATTTTACCTCACGTTTCTCTGTAAGGATCCTAGGAGCTTCAACCCAAGTACCTGTTCCCCTCGAATTATCACCTACAGCGCTAAGCTGTTGCTGTTGTTGTTGTTGCTACCGGGCAGCTAGATCCTTCGCATACCAGGAAATGGGTTTAAGGGGGGAAATGTAAAAAAATAATTAAAAAATCAACGGATGAGTCAATCCAATTCAAATTTGGTATGCTTAAAGCTCTCCTTAATATCTATTACTGTGCCAATTTTGATGTCTTTATCTTTAAAGCTTATGCAGATGTAAGCATTTGTTTAATTTTTCTTCAAATCCTGCTCCTGCACCTCAATGGCTGCCACCACTGTCGGGCCGAGCACTGGGGAGCAGGGAGGAATGGGGCAGCCAGCTCTCCTCCCTCTGACCTCCCTCTGGCTGCCCCATTTCTCTCCCCCCACCATTTTTTTAAAATCTGTAGATGCGAAGCTTTGCATCTACAGATTAAAATAAAAAATAAAAACCGGGGGGAGAGGAACGGGGTAGCCAGAATGAGGTCAGAGGGAGGAGAGTTGGCTGCCTCGTTCCTTCCCCCTCCTTGGTGCTCAGTCTGGCAGCGGCGGCGGCGGCAACTCCGCATTAGCGCTCCTTCCCATGCAGATGCTGGGAAGGAGCGCCAATTCAGGAGCCCGAGGCCTCACTGTGCAGACCTGCAGCTGTCAAGATGGGGGCCAGGTCCTGGGAGCTGAGTTTGTGAGAAACAGAAATAGAGACAAAGAGGGACTAAAAGAACTGGCTGAATTGTGAACATAGCCCCTTGGGTTACAGCAGGGGTCCCCAGCTTTTTTGGACCCATGACCACATTTGGGAATTTGAGAAACTGAGGTGGGTACCACTGCAAAATAGCTCCCACAGAAGATGTGGCTACCCTGGGTAGTAAAAAATGAGCTAAATAGGGAGTGTGGTGGGGGTGGAAAAGAAAGAGTGAGGCTAGAGGCTGGGAGGGAGGGGAAATTGCAAGTCACGGGAGTAGAGGGGAGAAGAAGAGCCAGGCTAGAGGCTAGAAAAGGAGAGAAAGAACACCGTCCTAACATTTCCCAAGGTTTTTCTAAGAACTTTTTTTAAGTGGACAGTGGGAAGAGAGCTTCTTGGGCACTATTAGAGGTTCCCACAGGTGCCATGTTGAGGACCCCGAGTTACGGGGTCTCTCTGGGGATCTGATGTGGGGAGTTTGCCTCCCTTTATGCTCTCATTATACATTTGTGAATGAAGCAAATGTTACATAGTTAAGGGTTCTTAACTATGTTAAGGGTTAAGGGTTCTTAACATAGTTAACCTCACTGTCTGGGGAAGTGGAGTGTGTGCAACAATATTTTAATAGTGTAAAGCAACAAGAAATATTCATTCAAGGCCCAGAGTGAATCTAAAGACATGTACCAACTTTCTACTCCCAGATATTTTTACTAGCCAAATAATAATATATGCAGCCAGGTCGGCTATATTCTGCTCTAAAACCCAATATATATATTTTTCCAAGAGGCCATCCAAATTCTTCAACAAGAATAGCAGAATTCTGAAACCTGTATAAAAATGCAAACTGAACAGATTTGCATAGTTTATCTTCTGTTTAAATCTCCAGTGTCACTGGTCTGCATGATTAATTCTGCTTTTGCTACTTCTTGCCCATCCTGCATCTACTGGAAATCTTTCAGCCACTGCCTCTGGCTTATAATCTATCCAGCATTGTCCACACACTACCAAATGTATTGTTATGCATTCAACACTTCCAGGAGCATAAGATTTACCAGGTTCAGTGCTACTGGATATAGTTTCCTTTGAATGAGAGAACTTTGGAGATTTAAGATGTCTTTATAATATTTCCTTTATTTTTAATGGGCAAGCTAAGCATGCCATGTGGAGACAAACAGGCACTCCGACATAGCGGAAGATGTTGTGAAGAACAGCTCCACCTTCTATCTTCCAACACTTTCTTCTAGATCCAGCTAGAAATTCTCTTTAATGTGCAGGATCAGCTCCATTTCTTTGTGAGCATTTGGGCAATAGAGTATCATTGCACCCTACTCCTTTAGCACCACCACTTCTGTTTAAAAAGAAAATGCTAGTTTCGTTTTTAGAAAGTTGTTTGGTGAAAGTTGTTTATTTACTCTGCTGAAGCCTCCCACCCGCTCCTGGAGTTCTTCCATTTCCTGTCATTAGTTCCCGTGGCAATGAGCCCGAAGCAGCCATCCCCAACCGGGTCCCCTTCAGATGTTTTGGACTTCAACTTCTATCTACCCTAGTCAGCATGTTCAATAGTCAGGAATTTTGGGAGTTGTAGTCCAAAATATCTGGAGGATGCCATATTGTTGAAGGCTGGTGGAAGAAACTGTCAGCTAGTTGCCATAGCACGATCGTCAGAGCCATGCCCACTAGAAGTGTGCTATAAATGCTTTTTAAAAAGATTCTCAAGATGCTAAATTCTTCAGCAGGTGGTTTTTGTCGTGTGTGGAGGGGGGAAGGGGTGCTCTTCTTCTACGCTTCTACAGAATGACTGTATTCGTACAGCCCTGACCGTATTGAGAATGTAATAAATCTTCCATCAGCAGATGTTGCTGCCTGTGTTCAACCAGGAAAACATGGGGATCATGCTGAATGATAGATGATGCAGAGGCAACTTCTGATCAAGGCCTTCCAGGCACAGCTTCCTATTCCTGCCTCACCCTCTCGCCAGAGCAACTGGTTCCTTGGGCTGATATTTCTAGACTCCTTTGTCTATGCTCTTGCCAAATTAAATCCTGAATTGCTTGCAGTCTTTCTGGCCAAGCCTGTTCCAGATACTGCACGTCCGTGCTTGTTATCTGTGCGATCTACTTTCCTACACAATTCCCATGGATTGAATTTTGGGCATATAGCCTAAGACTGGTGGAGGTTTGGGTTGGGTTTGCAACGTCCACCTCAGACAAGTAGTTTATTAGTCTCGCTGGTATTTGATCATTTCGTTCTTTCTTTTTTTTTTAATTATACCTCATCCTTCTACACATTCCTGGCAGCTTGCTAGAAAAATCGCAACCAGTTGAAATATGGAAACATTAAAAAACATGAACATATGCTGGGTCAGACCAAGGCCACAGCTAGACCTAAGGTTAATCCTGGGATCATGCAGGGTTCTCCCCTGCCTGAGCACTGGATCCCCTGTGTGTCACCTAGATGAACAGGTTTGGCCCCTGGACGATCCTGGGATAAACCTGAAGTCTAGCTATGGCCCAAGTGTCCATCTAATCCAGCACTCATTTCAACAGTGGCCAACCAGCTGTTGACCAGGAACCCACAAGCAGGACACGGGTGCAACAGCACCCACCCGCCCACATTTCCCAGCAATAGTGTATATAGGCTTACTGCCTCTGATACTGGAGGAAGCATACTGCCATCTGGACTAGTAACCATTGATATCCTTCCCCAGGAATGTATCCAATTCCCTTTTAAAGCTATCCAAATTGGTGGCCATCACTACATCTTGTGTAGCTGATTCCAACTATGCACTGTGTGAAAAAGTTCTTCCTTTTATCTATCCTGAATCTTCCATCAGTCAGCTTCATGGGATGAACCCAAGTTCTAGTATTTTGGGAGAGGGAGAAAAATGTCTCCCTATCCACATTCTCCAAACAAAGCATAATTGTGTGCACCTCTATCATGTCTCCCGTTTCCCACCTTAATAGATGCAGTATTTATTTATTTTCAAAAATGAGCTTGGGATACTATAGATGGCACTCCAACCTATTTTATCCTTACAGCAACTTTATGAAGTACTCAGGCTAAGAGTTGCTAGCCCGGAGGCATCCAATGACCATGACTGTGGGATTTGAAGCTGGGTCTGCCCAGTCCTAGTCCAAAACACTAACCACTTCATCTCTCTCTCTCTCAAAGCTCCTTCTCCCTTTAGTACTTTACTTATTAAGATCACTAATGAGACCTTGCTTTGTATGCCTCCTTTGATGGACAACAGGTTGATGGTCAGATGGCACAGACAGGGTGACCATTTGAAAAGGAAGAAAGGGCTCCTGTATCTTTAACAGTTGCATAGAAAAAGGAATTTCAGCAGGTGTCATTTGTATATATGGAGAACCTGGTGAAATTCCCTCTTCATCACCACAGTTAAAGCTTCAGGAGCTATACTAGAGTGACCAGATTTAAAAGAGGGCAGGGCACCTGCAGCTTTAACTATTGTGATGAAGAGGAAATTTCCCCAGATTCCCCATATATACAAATGACACCTGCTGAAATTCCCTTTTCAATATAACTGTTAAAGATGCAGGAGCCCTGTCCTCCGTTTCATATGGTCACCCTAGCACAGAGGTTTTCCAGTAGGGATACAGCAATTGTAGGGTCAGATCTACACTAAGCAGGATGTGACACTTTGAAAACATTTGAAGACTGTATCTGGAGTGTGTCCTGGGCCCCAACAGTTGTCACTACTGTTATAAACCATTTTAAAGCAGTAGTGTAGATCCTGCCTAGCACTCTCTCCCCAAAGATGCCTGCTAAGTCCTGTCCCTTGTTAAAATATCTGGGTTCAACCTAGTATTTCATTCCATCTGCTGTATGTGTTAATATTGAATATACTTCTGCAAACTTTACTTATTTATTTATTACATTTCTAGCCACTCAACAGCCAAAGCTCTCTGGATAGTACACAAAAATTAAAACCACAAAATACAACATAAAATAACATATAAAATATAATAGCATAAAACTACATTATAAAAGTACAGCCAGAGTAAAACCTAGCAGCAGTGCAGAGATATAAAATGCAATCTGCTATTACATTTTAAGCTTGCTGATGCCTTCCTCTTTGGTGGGGATGTTGCTGTTTTGGCTAGAGAAGGATTGCCTCTCGAAGAACTGAGTTAGCTGTTACTATGATAAATAAATAAAAAGACATACTGGAGCAGAGCCAATGTCCAGGATCAGCTAGGGTGACCATATTTTGGAAACCAAAAAGGAGGACAACATGGTTGCCCCCAAGGGGGCGTGACCAGCACCAAGGGGGCGTGCCCACCTGAACATAGTCTTGGTCACGTCTGATTTTACAGCACACATTTAAGACAAATCTGTTCTACATAACATCTTAATGTTAAAATCACTGAAATAAAGAACAAATGAGACATTCAATGTATCTGAAATTAACTTCACTCACTCCTACTTTTGTAGGTTTTGCTGTACTTTGAAGCTTTTGCTATACTCTGTGTGTTACATTCTCCCCTTCCCTCAAATATATTTTCTAACTGTATCTTCACTCATTGCAAGCTGCTGTTGTTGTTATTATTTATTTATTTATTTATTTATTTATTTATTACCAATGTGACTCCACAAAAAGCTTAGAGATGACCTGAAAACAAAAAAGGATACATATAGGAAGTGGAAGGAAGGCCAGGCTACAAAAGAAGAGTACAGACATGTGGCTCAGAAGTGCCGAAATGGCGTCAGGAAGGCTAAAGCTGTGAATGAGCTGAGATTAGCGAGGGATGCTAAAAGCAATAAAAAGGCTTTCTTCAGATACGTGAGTAGTAAAAGACAGAGGAAAGAAATGGTGGTTCAACTGCTTAATAAGGATGGCAAATTGATAACAGACGACAAAGAAAAGGCTGAAGTGCTCAATTCCTACTTTGCCTCGGTCTCCTCCCAAAAGCGGGTCTATGACCCCCCCTGGAAAAAGTGAAACAGAAGTTGAGGGGGCAGGATTGCAATTTGAGATTGATAAACAAATGGTCAAAGAACACCTAATTTCCTTGAATGAGTTTAAATCTCCAGGGCCCGATGAACTGCATCCAAGAGTAATGAAGGAGCTAGCAGAAGAACTCTCAGAACCTTTGTCTATTATCTTTGCAAAATCATGGATGATGGGTGAGGTGCCGGACGACTGGAGGAGGGCTAACATTGTCCCTATCTTCAAAAAGGGCAAAAAGGAGGAACCTGGGAACTACAGACCAGTCAGTCTGATATCCATCCCTGGGAAAATTCTGGAGCAGATTATAAAGAAGTCAATCTGTAAACACCTTGAAATGAATGCAGTGATTACTAGAAGCCAACATGGATTTGTCAGGAACAAATCCTGTCAGACTAATTTGATCTCATTTTTTGATAGGATAACCTCCCTTGTGGACTGTGGGAATGCTCATATAACGTCATAAATCTTGACTTCAGCAAAGCTTTTGACAAAGTACCACATGACATTCTGATTAACAAACTAGCTAAAAGTGGGCTAGATGGAACAACTATTAGGTGGATTCACAGTTGGCTACAGAATCGGACTCAAAGAGTACTTATCAATGGAACCTTCTCAAACTGGGGAGAGGCAACGAGTGGGGTGCTGCAGGGCTCAGTCCTGGGCCCAGTGCTCTTCAACATTTTTATTAATGATTTGGACGAGGAGGGGCAGGGAACGCTGATCACATTTGCAGATGACACAAAATTGGGTGGGATAGCTAATACCCTGGAAGACAGAAACAAACTTCAAAGTGATCTTGATAGGCTAGAGTGCTGGGCTGAAAACAACAGAATGAAATTTAATAGGGATAAATGCCAAGTTCTACATTTAGGGAATAGAAACCAAATGCACAGTTACAAGATGGGGGACACTTGGCTCAGCAATACTACAAACGAGAAAGATCTTGGAATTGTTGTAGATCGCAAGCTGAATATGAGCCAACAGTGCGATATGGCTGCAAGAAAGGCAAATGCTATTTTGGGCTGCATTAATAGAAGTATAGCTTCCAAATCACGTGAGGTACTGGTTCCTCTCTATTCGGCCCTGGTTAGGCCTCATCTAGAGTATTGTGTCCAGTTCTGGGCTCCACAATTCAAGAAGGATGCAGACATGCTGGAGCGTGTTCAGAGGAAGGCAACCAGGATGATCAGGGGTCTAGAAACAAAGCCCTATGAAGAGAGACTGAAAGAACTGGGCATGTTTAGCCTGGAGAAGAGAAGATTGAGGGGAGACATGATAGCACTCTTCAAATACTTAAAAGGTTGTCACACAGAGGAGGGCCAGGATCTCTTCTCGATCCTCCCAGAGTGCAGGACACGGAATAACGGGCTCAAGTTAAAGGAAGCCAGATTCCGGCTGGACATCAGGAAAAACTTCCTGACTGTTAGAGCAGTGCGATGGTGGAATCAGTTACCTAGGGAGGTTGTGGGCTCTCCCACACTAGAGGCATTCAAGAGGCAGCTGGACAACCATCTGTTAGGGGTGCTTTAGGGTGGATTCCTGCATTGAGCAGGGGGTTGGACTAGATGGCCTTGTAGGCCCCTTCCAACTCTGCTATTCTATGATTCTATGATTCTATGTTTCTATACCGCCCAATAACTGGAGCTCTCTGGGCGGTTAACAGGGTTTGCTACTGGCCCCAGATCTGTTTCAAATTTGGTGTGGCTAAAGCTCTACCTAAATCCTATCATGGTACAAAGTTTCATCTCTTTATCTTTAAAAATGACAATTTTAAAAATAATAATTTTAAAACCTCAATTTAAAAAAAAATCCTAAAAAATCAATGCATGAACGGATCTGTTTCAAATTTGGTATGACTAAAGCCCTTCCTAAGAGCTACCATTGTGCCAAGTTTCATGTCTTTATCTTAAAAAATGACGGAGTTATAAGCATTTTTGTTAATTTCCATTAGAGCTGCCCTTTGGGCAAAAAAAATCCGGATTTCCCCTCCCCTCCCGGATTTGTCAACAAAAACCCGGACAAATCCAGGCAAATCCGGTCATATGGTCAAGGATCAGCATGGTTGGGCACCTGCCAACGGCCCACACCCCAGAAGAGACCCACTGACAACATCCCTGAGGGCATAGCTAGATGGGGCAATATCCTGGTGATGGCCCTGGGATCGTCCCTGTGTGTCTCCCTTGGCCCGGGATATCACCCTACCCTTTAATCATGGTTTTTCCGCAGTCTCGGGATCATCCTGAGACCGCGGAATGTGTGGCCGGGAACTGAGCACGGGGTACAGAGCTCCTCACCCCACCTCCATCGGGGGGCGGGGAGGGAGAGGGTTTTTTTAAAACAACAACAACTTACGGTTTTTGGAGGAGCGCTCCTTTAAAAAAACAAAAAACAAAATGGCAGCCATGATGTCGCGTGCTGCATGTAGACGGGGGTGACGATCTCGCAATCATAAAATGGCGAGATCGTCGCCCTCCAACCTCCTCGTCTAGCCATGGCCTGAACGGAAGAGGATTTGTTCTTCCTCTTCACTATTGCAATCTGCTTGTGTTGTGTGAGCCAATTTGAGTGCAGTGTTTGGAGGCAAAAGCAGCCTATGAAGACCAATAATATCCTCTGAAGCAGATTTTAAAGGCCCAGCCAGTTCATGTGCAATTTGGTGAGTCGAAGCTTCCCTGGAACATGACAAAGACCTGCTTCGCGCAATCACCACATGGCTTATCAGCCATGGTGGGTTGCAATTTCCACGGGAGCCAGGTTGCTGAACCCAGCCGCCATAGCTTCTCATTATGTGCGAACCTGGTGAGGGTGGATTGTTGGAGCAGCTGACAAGCCACCCAGAACCTATGGGCTGTTTTAGAGTGATAGGCTGTCCCTGCAGCGTGTTCTATGCCCCCTTTCTACATTGGTGTCCCTTGCTAGGCTTACCAGGTGGCAGCAGTTTTAATTTCCACAAAGTCTCAGAGTGATGCTATTTTGAGGGCATAGTGGGAAATTTAAATGGCAGCTCCATGCAGTGCTGGCTCCCGATTTTTGAGGGCCCATCGGCAGGATACCCTTAAGCAGCCCCCCCCCCCCTCCTTCAGTGATTCTAGCTTCTCACCAGCATTGTTACCAGACGTTATTGCTCCTCACTCTGTTTCTCATCAGTGACACCACTTACTTCCATGGCAGGCAGAGAGCCAGTGAGCAAGTAGGCTGTGGAGTCTACTGCTCCTCCTTCTCACCACCACCACTGCCTGAGCTGGAGCAAGAGGCAGATGAACAAGCAGGTTGCCATGGTGAAGAGGAGGAACAACTCCAAGGGACTCTTGTCAGCGAGTCCCTGCGGGGTGTGGTCCCTCAGCAGGTGCCCACAACCATGCCTATTGTAGAGGCCGGCCCTGGCTCCATGCTGCTACCAAGTGCTGATGGGGATGCATTCTAGGGCAGGCATTAGCACAGCAGTAGGCCCAGCATTTGCCCGAGGCAGCAGGACCTGTACAAGAGCCTGTACAAGAGCTCTGTCCTCTCTGTTGAATCTGATTGTTCTAGTAATGACATGTTGAGAGGTTTGTTGTTGCTGTTTTGATTAGGGATAGTTGTTTTCTTAACCCACGGATTTTTTCCCCTGTTCAACAACGGGAAAAAGTGCTAAAGAGTACACATCCAAGTAAAAAATAATAATTAAATTCCAGGATTCCATGTCTGTTTGATTTACCTTTTCTGACTCTGCATGATGGAAACATCAATGTGTATTTTGTTGATCAACTGTACATTAGCATACCAGGAGATTTGCCTCATCTGTAAATAATGGCTCAGTTCACATTATTATCATGGCTTAAAAAGCCATGGTGGCTTTTTGAAGCTGTGGTACCAGGTGGCATTTCCCTAATTAGCTGCCCATGTGTGGCTTGCTGTGTCAATCAAATCCGGGCGGCATGGCTTATTTGAGGGGAGAACTGTTTAAGCCATGGTGACTGTGTGGACCAGGCCAAGACCTTGCATCATCTGGCCTATTGACCATAAACATGAATTATTATTTCCACTGTAGAATTTCTGAAACTGCACCTCCCCCTCCTCCCGCTGCTGAATTTTTAAAGCATCAGAAGGAAGGTTTTTGTTGATAAGTAAAAGTTTGCTTCATTATGCTGCTAGTAATTTTCAAAGCCCTTTTGGTGTCATGACAACAGCAAATCATCCCTTCATTATAGGAGACCTTTTAGCCATACAAGGTTGGGTGGCGTTCAGAGCCTCATTTATCACTGTCATGAACATGTATCACTCTGTCAGAAGCGATGGTATCAAGTCTATGTACAAATTCAGCCACCCGCCTTTCCTGTCTACAAAACAAGCATCAATGAATGCTGAAAACATCAGTAGGGAAAAAACACTCACCTCATCTGCCTACTGTGCTGTTATATATAATTGGACTATAAATACTGGATATTCAAACAATGTTAGAGACACCTTTGTTATGTACAGTATATACCATCTTGCACTTTATGAGAGTGCTTTTTTTGTTTCCTACTGCAGGGATTTAATAGTAATTTGATTTCATTTTAACAGTAATATTACTTGTCCTGAGGGTTACAAGCAATTTCCATGTTCAGAGTAGGGTGGCTACTTATTAATGGCTAAAAATGAGGACATGCGTCACCAAAAATGGGACAAAAGAAGGCACTGATTTGTATAACATTTGCATAACTAATTTATATGTACAGGTGCAAGTTTAGAAATTATAATTATAATTTGAATACAAATACCTTACATCTCACACCAGCGGGGAGACTGTGACCAGGGACAGTATCCAGCTGCATCATTCAGTTAGCGCAAATCACATTGTGTTAGTTTTTGAACTATGCGAAAGAGAAGAATCCAACTAAATTTACATTTGCGCAAGTGTGGTTGCGCAAATGGTTTTGCATCGCAACCCATTGGGAAATGTGTTGCGCAACACATTGTGCATTCTGCTTGTGGAACCAGTTACACAACTGCTTGCACCCATTGTGCCATAAAGACTGATCTCTTCCGGCAGGCCTACCCAGTTGAATTTTAAATTTGCTTTTTAATAATGTGTTGCTTTTAATAATGTATTAGTTTTAAATGTTTTAATTAGTTATTAGGGATGTGCTCCGCTCTGATTAGAATCGGAGAATCAGAAGCGAATTGGCCTGCTCCGCCTTGCCCAGAGGCGGAGTAGAAGCGGACCGCGGACCCTTAGAAGCAAGGCGAAGAGAAGCGCCAATAGGCGGAGTGCTTCTCTTTTCACGGAGCGCTCCGATCGCCATTTTGAAAAATTTTGCCCATAGGATTGCATTGTGGAAAAGAATAGGGGATAACTGTGTTGTTTTTAAAGCTATCTTTCTGAAATTTCTTGTGCTTAGAGAGTAGTGGGTGGGGGTCATTTTGAGCCTACTCTCAGCACTCTGTGTGGTGCGGTTCGCTTGCTATAATTTTTTTAAAAATCGGGTAAAAAAAAGTGGGAGAGGTACCTTTTTGAAGTGCTGAGAGGCAGATTCATGATCACATGATCCCAAAGTTGGAGGAGGGGATAGGCAAAATGGGACATGGGATAATGGGAAACTTCTCATTCTTAGTCTGTGAACGGACTTTTCGAGTGTTTTTTAAAACAGTAGCCCCACCAAATGCACAAACACAACCTGAAATCATATACTAAGCAAATAAATAACAGATAGGAAACACAGCACTGCTACCCACCCTAACCTTGGAGAACAACTGAATAGATGTGGTGCAAGGCGATGAGGTCCCCTAGGGCATGTGGACGTGCCCAGTGCACAGACACTGTCCTGCCCTGGAGGGTCATCAGAGCCCTCCAAAGGTTAACCAGTGGACAGACTGAAGCTAATGCCTGTCATGAGTTGAAGTGGCAGGTCGCTTCTTAACACTGGCACTTACTTAGGGCCAGTCAACAATTGGCACAGTTCCCCCTTCCACTGGGCACGTCCACTTTCCCCTTACTGGTAAAAGACAGACATAGCCTTTTTTAAAAAAAAATCTTCTTGTTGTTTATTCAGCAACACTGCTGCTTTTAATTCTACCCCCTCCTTTGTTTATTTGTTTATTTATTTATTTATTTATTCCATTTTATATTTACACCCCATAGCCCAAGCTCTCCTGGCTTTTCCTCTTCAGTGAAGTCAGGCAGGCTTTCATTGTGGTTCAACTCCTTATTGTTGTTGTTGTTATTATTATTGCTATTAATATTATTGCTATTATTAACATTATTATTTTGTTGTTGTTTAATAATGGCTGTGATAACAGTGCAGTCAATCAACTCTGAAGCAAGGTTCACAAAGCTTTACTCTTATCCTCCTAGCCTCCTAGTTATGGGATGCAAAAGAAAAGGCATCTCTCTGTGCTGCTCCCACCTCACAGGGATGGTTTGCATTACTGGCTTTGAAACTATCCTTGGCTCACTTCCTTGTGCCCCCAGAAATGTCTGCTGCCTGCCTGCCTTCCCTCCCTCCTCCCCTGCCCACCTCGCAGGGATGATTTGTGTGTGTCTTGCTTTGACTCAGGGGATAAGTCCTTCCTGCGCTCACTTAGACTTTTTGAAGTTCCAAATCAATTTTTCACGTGTGGAAGAAGATTCATATAGGTTTATCTCTACTCCCCAATTCATGGTATGTTGGGATTTCCTTTGAAATGGCCCCATTGAGCTGTCTGCAGCTTTAAATCCCTGAGATACTGGGGTGTCCGATTTTCAAAAATTCCCCCCAAATCAGGGGATGATGGGATTGGCTTGAGTCTTGGCATGCGTGTGTATACGTCCATGAGGTGTCATGGTGCCGAACTTGAGGTTTCTAACATGAAAATTGACGTAGTTCTAGCATGGGACTTGATTTGGGGTGAGTTAAAAGGTTAAACCCCCGCCAAAAATCAGGGGATGATGGGATTTGCTTGAAACTTGCCATGAATGTGGATCTAGATGGCATCTTTGAGGGTGCCCACTTCAGTTTATTTTATCTGTCAAAATTTCAGAGCAATTCCCATATTTGAAAATGGGGTGTCCGATTTTCATAAATTCCCCAAAAATCAGGGGATGATGGGATTGGCTTGAGTCTTGGCATGCATGTGTATACATACATGAGGTGTCATGGTGCCTAATTTGACGTTTCTAACGTGAAAATTGACGTAGTTCTAGCATGGGACTTGATTTGGGGTGCGTTAGAGGTTAAAGCCCCGCCAAAAATCAGGGGATGATGGCATTTGCTTGAAACTTGGCATGCATGTGGATCTAGATGGCATCTGTGAGGGTGCCCACTTCCAATTCTTTTATCTTTCAAAATGTCGGAGAACAGTCCATGTCTGAAAATGGGGTGTCCAATTTTCATAAATTCCCCAAAAATCAGGGGATGCTTGGATTGGCTTGAGTCTTGGCATGCATGTGTATATGTCCATGAGGTGTCATGATGCTAAACTTGACATTTCTAACTTTAACAGAAAAAAAGTTGTAGACTTTTTTGGATTTCAATGCAAGCCTATGGGGGGAAAAGCGGAGCTCCGATCCGGATCCGGAGCTCCGCAGCGGAGCGGACTATAGGCGGAGCGGGGCGGAGCGAAGCGGCCCGATCTGCAAATTGCGGATCTGGAAGAGAAGCGGATCGGGGGGTCCGTGCACACCCCTATTAGTTATGTGATGTTTGCATTTGTGTTGTACCCCGCCTCGATCCAGAGGGAGAGGCGGGTAACATATTATTATTATTATTATTATTATTATTATTATTATTATTATTATTATTATTATTATTATTATTATTGCGTGCAGCGCATTGTGCAACAGGTTTCGCAATGCCTTGTGCAATTGTTTGGGCAACAGTTTCCCAAACGTAAAGGGGTAACCAGTTGCACAATGGAAAGATTCTGCATTCTGCATTCACAGAATGTCACTATTGGATACTGCCCAAGGTGACCTGTGTTCCTTAAGATTTGGATTTAAAGAATAAAATAGTTTTTAACACATTTATCAAGCACCAGAGTTTATTTCTCTTTTTAGCATCCACAACCAGCCATTGGCCAGGGACCAACAAGGCAGGACATGGTGCAACAGCACCCTCCTACCCATGTTCCCCAGCAACTGGTGCACACAGGCTTACTGCCTCGAATACTGGAGGTAGCACACAACCATCAGGGCTACTAGCCATTGACAGCTGTCACCTCCAGGGATTTATCCAACCCCCTTTTAAAGCCATCCAGATTGGTGGCCATCACTACATCTTGTGGTAGTGAGTACCATAATTTAACTATGTGCTGTGTGAAGAAGTACATCCTTTTATTTGTCCTGGATCTCCCACCAATCAGCTTCATGGGATGACCCCATTGGGTTCTAGTATTTTGAGAGAGGGAGAAAAATGTCTCCCTATCCACATTCTCCCCACATATATATGCCTTGCTCAGTCTGTTCTCCAGGTGCTTTTGTTGGGAACTTCAAGGCCCAATTCTTCCTTCTGATGTTTCTTTATCTTTATACTAGACTTGGACCGGAAAAACATTCAAAAAGAGGATGTGTTCAAAACAGAGGACAGCTCCTGCAACACTTCAAAAGAGAACACCTGTCACACTAGTTCAGAGG
The DNA here is from genome assembly GCF_023053635.1 of Elgaria multicarinata webbii. Classification (NCBI taxonomy): domain Eukaryota; kingdom Metazoa; phylum Chordata; class Lepidosauria; order Squamata; family Anguidae; genus Elgaria; species Elgaria multicarinata. Next base: position 28,424,819 of record NC_086174.1, read on the forward strand.
CAGTATATGCCCCCAAATACTGGTTGCTGAAGATCAAGCAACAAGAGAGAGCTTTTGCCCTCCTGTCCTGCTTGCGCACTGCCCAGAGGTTTGGCCACGGTAAGAAGAAGGATGGTGGACTAGATGGATGTAACAGAAGAGTGTGTGGTGGGAATGATTGACAGCTGAGACCAGAATGGACTCTTGAGTGGAGCTGGTGACAAGTAGGTGGGGGGGGAGTCAGTCAGAAGGAAGACAGGGGAGTTAGTGAGAAGCCAGGGAAGGAGGGAGTGCAGTTAGGCTGGAAAGAGGCTGGGAGGAATAGGGGCCAGAGTTACTTAAGTTATTGAGGGGGATTAGAGATAGGTTGTGAATGAGAAAGAAATTATTGAAAGCTGAGATGTGGTTTTAAGTTTTTAGAACCATTATTTGAAGGATTGCTTACTCCCATATGAACTTACCTGTTTGCCAAGATCTGCATCAGAGTCCCTGCTCCAGGTTCCACCAACTTCAAAGTACAGTGGTGGTGATTTAAGGCAGGACCTTATGAGTGGTGGCACTCCAGTTGTTGTAATGCTCTCTCAAGGAATACTCAGCTGCACCAACCTTGTTATTTTTATGACACCAGGAGGAGACAGTTTTATTCTCCTGGGCTTTTAATGGATAAGTTCAATTTGGATATGTCTGGTGTTATTGCTGGTTTTTACTTCCAATTTTTTGGCTGCTGTGTTTATTGATTTTATTGTTAGCATTTTTAATTGAATGCTTTTGTTGGCTTTCGTTTTGACATGTTTTCCGAGGCACTTTAGTAACTGACTGAAAAGCAGAGTAGAAATCTTTCCAATGAATAAAAAGTGGCTCAAATGAATCCAGGCCTTAGCTGAATCTTGAGGAAACTCTATCCTCGAAAGAGAAAGGTTTTAGGATGATGAAGGATGACTTGAATTTCTGTTTAGTGAGTGATACTTCCTTCTGGCATCTGTTCCATGTTCATCATTGCAAAGAATATATTTATTCTCATGTCTTAGTATTCTCCCCCACATGGCATTTCAAATCAAAATGTGAAAGGGAAAATTAACAAAATATTTAGCTATCACTGCAGTTACTCTTTTATGAAAGAAATCAGATTAATGAACAGATTTCTAATTAACCTTTAAATTCAGTGGATTAAAAAAATTAAGCAAAGGGCAAGAATTTTTTTTTTTTTTGCTACAGAACTAATTTTCAAGGAGTTCCTGTTTCAGAAACTCGCACACAGTATACCAGCTCTTGAAAGGCAGTTCATACTTAATCTAGCCGACGGTCTTTTTCCACATTAGAAATGACCTCAAAATAGTGAATTCACATTTATTAATATTGGACTTAGGATTGGAGCGGGGAGCTGAATTAAAGATCGTGCATCTTTCCGTCCTATCTGCAGAGTCTTACCATCCATCATTACATCACGTTTTTGGAGAGTCCAGGAACAACATGGATTCCCCAAAGCTGGTAGTGCCAGGAGAGCTGCCAACTGATGATCTTGTGCTTTCTCTGTTCTTGAAGGGGATGATGGTGTTTGAACAGTGCTCAGCCCTCAGGGCCAGCCCTACCATTAAGCAGAGTGAAGCACTCACTGGTGTTGGTGTGTGCTATGCAGCCTGTTCTGCACCCCCTCAGTTAGCCTGCTGCCTTCAAGTGCCAAGGAGTGTGCTCTCCCACGATCTGTGCTGAAGACAGATTCCTCTGCCAGTTCAGTCAGCTTTTGTAGGTGGAATGGGAGGGGGGCACCAGCTTGTTATTTGCAAAATGACTTGGGCCCGTCCTGCCAGCCTCCATACTCAGAGATCACAATGGCCTTGACACAAATTTATAATATTTATTCATTTATTTATTTCCCGCCTCTCCATTTTGATCAAGGCAGGGAACAACAAGAAATATAAAATACATAAAACATAATTAAAACATACTATACATTGTTAAAACAACCTAAAATCATTGTAAAAACATCCTAAAATTCCACTGGATAGGCCTGCCAGAAGAGATCAGTCTTAATAGCTTTCTTAAATGCTGATAGACTGTTAAGTTGACGAGTCTCCTCCGGCAGGCCATTCCACAATCTGGGAGCAGAAGAGAAGGTCCTCTGGGTAATACCTGTCAGCCTAGTTTGGGCTGGCTGAAGGAAGCTCTTCCCAGAGGACCTGAGTGTGCAGGGCGCATTGTACAGGAGAAGACGATCCCGCAGGTAGCCTGGACCCAAACCATGTAGGGCTTTAAAAGTGATAACCTGATGGAACGCCTCTCCCAACATGAACCTACCTGTACACTGCACTCAACATCTAAGGTCCTCCTCTGAGGGACGCAGGGAGGATGGCAACAAGGGAGAGGGCCTTTTCAGTGGTGGCCCCCCGACTGTGGAATGATCTCCCCGATGAGGCTCACCTGGCACCAACACTGTTATCTTTCAGGCGCCAGGTCAAGACTTTTCTCTTCTCCCAGGCATTTAACAACGCTAAATTTGTTTTTTTAACAGACCCCAGAACAGTTGTTTTTAAATGGATACTGTTGTTTTTATATTGTTGTTTTTATGTTTTTGATGGTTTTAAATTTTGTATATTTTTAATGTTTACTGTTTTTAACTTTTGTAAACCGCCCAGAGAGCTTCAGCTATGGGACGGTATATAAATGTAATAAATAAATAAATAAATAAATAAATAAATAAGCAACACTTTGAGCTTTGCCAAGAAACTAATTGGCAGCCAGTGAAGAGATTTTAAAACTGGTGAAATGAGGTCACCCTTAGGTGTACTGGTGACCAGCCTGGCTGCTATATTTTGAACTAGTTGAAGTTTCCGGACTAGGCACAAAGGTAGCCCTATGTAGAGCGCATTGCAGAAGTTGAGCATGGAGATGTGACACACAATCTGGAAAAAGTTACTACCAACTCCTATTGAAACGGCAATGAAATTGGATTTAGTGGAGATGAGCACAAGTCCCACTGATTTCAGTAGGAGATGCAGCATGATCTTATGCATCTTTGGCTCAAAACTTTAGACCCACTGAATCCAGTAGAGCTTTAATCTCAAGAAAAATGAGATTAGTTGCTGATTGTGACTAACTACTTACAGGGCTGTAGCTCCCTCCATTTGCTGTCTTGCAGCTGCATATACAGTTCCTTATTGTTTAATGAGAAACTGGGGGGAGTTGTATGGAGCAGTGGAACACATGCTTTGCATACAGAAGGTCTCGGGTTCAATCTCTGGCATCTCCAAGAGGCTGTCTAAATGCTCAGAAAGCCCAAGTATGGGTGTAAGGTGGCACGGCATTGATTATATGCTGCTGCTGCAATCACACAGACCCCAGTGCTTTCCGCCGAAGCTGCAGAGAAAAAAAGTTGGGGACCTACCCCCACTTGTTTCTCTGGAGCGAGGCAAGGATGCATGAGATGGTGTCAAAACATCCCCAAAGCCTCGCTCTGGAGTCACAGTGGAGGCATGACCAGGTGGTGCATGGTGGAAAGCGACCTGCGATTGGTTGCCTTCCACCAGGAAGAGGGCAGGAGTGGCTCCAGTCCCTGGATGCCCCCCCCAAAAAAATCCTGCACTCCCTCCTCAACCCAATGCTACCCCAGGGGAAGGAAAGCACCGGAGGGGAGGCAGGGTTGAGGGACACAATGCGAACCTGGTGCCATGCAGACACCCCCCAGGAATAGTTGTGAAAGGTTTCTGACTGAAACCCTGGAGAGCCACTGCGACTGAATGCAAATAATACTGACTTGGGCCAGATCTACACCAAGCAGGATATAGCAGTATGAAAGCGGTATGAAAGTGGTATATGGTATGTGTCAATGGGCCCCAACAGTTGTCAGTGCACTGCAATATTGCTATAAAGCAGTAGTATGGCTCCTGCTTCTTATATACTGCTTTCATTCTGCTTTCATAGTGCAATATTCTGCTTGGTGTAGACCTGGCCCTAGTGTATAGCCCAATCATCTGACTTAGTATATGGCAGCTTCCTTTGTTTAAAAAGCTGTTACTTTACTTAGCTCTGGTGAGATCTTTGCTACAACTCTCCTTTTAGGGCAGGTCAGCCTTTGGGGCCCCCTGTCATAATAGGCAATGAGATTGTGGAGTCTCACGCTGCAGTTTGCAAACTGTGGACCAAACTACACATTATATTGCACCCACGTGATCACAGAGAAAATACCGTTGTTAACTGCAAACCACAATACGGGGGTAACTGTTGCAAGCAAAACTGAATTCTCCTTAGAGCCTGTTTGGAAAACAAAATACAATGAACTACATTAGAGACAAGTGAAATAGCTATGATATGCCAAATTGATTGGCAGGGAAAATGAGCAGCAATCTAAATTGTTACTTAGCTCAGGCTAAAATCCCACTAGTAGTTAAATGCAATTCCCAGCGTTTCCAGCTGTATAGTAGTGCGGCCTAACAATATAGAAAAAAGAGGTGGAGGGTAAATGGAAAGGAAAAGTATAGCTAACTGTTCAAAGCAAGGGGCTCATCTACACCAAGCAGGATATTCCACTATGAAAGCGGTATATAAGACGTAGGAGCCACACTACTGCTTTATAGCGGTATTGAAGTGCATTGACAACTGTTGGGGCCCATTGACACATGTCATATATCGCTTTCATACCACTTTCATATCCTGCTTGGTGTAGATGTGTCCTGGGCCCCAACAGTTGTCAGTGCACTTCAGTACCACTATAAAGCAGTAGTGTAGATCCTGCCTTTTATATACCACTTTCATACTGCTTTCATAGTGGAATATCCTGCTTTGTATAAATGAGCCCAAGACTCAGATAAAGGTTGGAAGAGGCAAGTGCCAATGTCCAAGGTATGGAATTCAAAAAAGTCCAGACTAGAAAAAATAATTCAGGTAAGAAGTCAATAAAATGTTTAAAAATGATAAAGGTGGGAAGTCTCAGCCTCACCAGTGAAGAAAATAAAATAATGTGGGATATTGTGTTCCAAGCTGCTCAGAAACTGAGCATTTAGCCCCCAAATTCTAGCTCACAAAAGATGGCCAGGAGCAGCTTCAAAAATTGAAGGAGGGACCTGGTCAAAGTATGTCCCTCCTTCAAAAAGTATGTCAAAAGAAGGAAAAAAGCAAGCTGTGCCCAAAAAGCATAAGTTGCCACTTAGGCAAAAGCTCCAAAACAAACAAAAATCTGCTAGCATAGGGTGACCATATGGAAAGGAGGATAGGGCTCCTGTATCTTGAACAGTTGCATTGAAAAGGGAATTTCAGCAGGTGCCCTGTCCTCCTTTCCATAGGGTCACCCTATGCTAACAAAAGCAAAAAGGAAAGTCAATTAAAACAAAAAAAGGAAAGAGTAGTGAAAACCCTCTATTAGGATGCAGTCACTTTTTGATCCACTGACACCCCATAAATTCTCTTGCCTTCTTTTGGGATTTTTTCATTCTCTCCAGTTGCCAATTGGAAATTTGATTTTGGGTTGGTGAAGGACATCTTGGAGTGCAGGAAGCTGCAAAAACAAATTTCTCTTGTTTAGGGACTGTTCCCAAATCTTGTCGGAGGACCAAGGTCCATGCAAGGCCCATGAATGTCACCCAGAGCAGCTGGACTAGGTAGGGAGTACCACACTTTGTATCTACTGGGTCCATTTTTTAGGCTCCTGCTTTCCACTTTATCACAGCTTCTATTTTTGGTCCTTCTCACATATCAAAATTCAGGCAGATATCTGCCCTTGAGAGAGAAAAAACAGGCTTGCTTTTCAAACTGAGTGATGAACCAGACTTTCTCAAGCTTATCTGGTGTGATGGCATGGGATGTTGCAACCTTGATGAAGCTAAGCAGGTCTAGTTTCTGGGCAATTTCTGGAAGGGTGACTACCTGGGCAGTTTCTGGAAGGGTGACTACCAGGGAACCCCATTTACATTGATTCCTGCATTGAGCAAGGGGTTGGACTCGATGGCCTTGTTAGGCCCCTTCCAACTCTATGATTCTATGAAATCTATGAAAGATAAAAGGGTTTCCTCCATTCTATTCCATAGCTCTTGTAGGCTTTTGTTCTCAGCTGACTTGAACCCTCCAGAATGGGAAGGCTTGGGCTGAGTTTTGTATTAATTTAAATTAACCAGTCATCCCTTTGGCTGTAGATTTCTAAATATATTTTAAAATGTTGCATGGGATTGCTCTTTTGGATTCTCCCCAGCTTAAAATTTGTGCTTTTAACATGTTGGTTGTTGTATTATGGTTTTAATTTTTGTGAACCACCCAGAGAGCTTCAGCTATTGGGCGGTATAAAAATGTAATAAATAAATAAATAAATAAATATTATTGTGCCATTGAAACGATAGATGAATGTCCCTGCTTGGTTGTAAAAACAAGCTCCATGTCATAATTGCTGACACATCTAGACATCTGAATGTCTAAACTTAGCTTCTCATCTAGAAACCCTGCACTTCATATGAGCTCTGACATGATAGATTAGATAGATAGACAGGCAGGCAGATGTTGAATTTGCAGAATTGGTGGTATTTCTGCCTGGCTATTTTATTAGTCAAAAACCTCAATCTGTAGGAACTGGCATTCTAAATAAATGCCTTCAGAGCCCAAGTTACCGATGATGTTGGATTTCTCGACACAAGGCATTTATCATGTGCTCATCATTTCCTACTCACAGTTGTTTACAGGTTCTTTAGATGACCTGTGACCCTCCAATTTCACTTCTGTGTCTAATGGGCACTTTCAGTGAGGTTTATTTTTGGAGCAGGGAAAATGTGGTATTTAATTATGAAAGCAAAAGAAAGCATGATTTCCTCTTGTGTGTTTGTGTTATTGTATTATACCACAGTACAACCTAGAGGTTATTTAACTGTAGAGCCCGAAAAGAAATGCTCCTCTTGTAGTGCTCGGCTCTCAATTCTGCAATGAAACCAAAAGAAGATACAATGGATTAACTGCTGATTAATTTATGTAGAAAAGCTCACAGATGCAGTTGAGGCATTTGGAGATGTACATGTTTTCTAAGGCTTCCTCAGACATCCTGTCCTGAGCAGTTTTCACCTGCTGCATTCTTTGAAGTGCTGAATATGAAAGAAAGGTGCAGCCAAGAAACTCAAACACAAGAAGCCTTTTTACAAGAAGAGTTTTAAAATCATAGAATCATAGAATAGCAGAGTTGGAATGGGCCTATAAGGCCATTGAGTCCAACCCCCTGCTCAATGCAGGAATCCACCCTAAAGCATCCCTGACAGATGGTTGTCCATCTGCACTTCAAAATCTTTTCCTTGTAGTTCATGTAAAGCATTCCTGTTTCTCCTAGATCCAAAGCAGAACTGTAAAAAAGAAAAAAAAGGAAAAAAGAAGTTAAATAAAAGTAAGATCAAAGGCAGCCAAAAATGTAATATAGTGAATTGATTTTTGGCAAGAACACATTGCACTAAGATGTAATGTAAAGATGCTACTTGGTTGTGTTGAAATCTAGCCAGCCAGCCAGATGTCTTCACAAATGCAAAGTGCATTAGAAAGAAAGGAAGAAAACAGGAGGAAAGGCCATGTACCATGCTAACAGTTAAGTTGCTAACAGTTAAGCTACACATATTTTAACTCTCCTCAAATGTCTTCTCCCTTATAATCCCCAACAGAGCACTTAAGATATTGTTATGTAGCTTTTTGGACTACTCCAGCAGCTTAGCCAGGCAGATTACTTTTCAGAAAGGACAATGATCCACTTTAGGAACACAAAAGATGCTTTATTTGTTGTTCTTTGGGAAAACAAACTAGGCCTCCCTTCTTGAAACTCCATCACACACACACACACACACACACACACACACACACACACACACACACAGGACTTCTTACTTCCAGAACTCTCTCTGACTTTTTTGGGTCCGTCTCTACACAGACAGCTCTCCTACTAAGGGCTTCTCTTAAAGATTCATGAAACATAAACTGTTACAATATAGTAGGGATGTGCTCTGCTCCGATTAGAAGTGGAGAATCAGAAGCAAATTGGCCTGCTCCGCCTTGCCCAGAGGCGGAGTAGAAGTGGACCGGGGACCCGTAGAAGCACGGCGAAGAGAAGCGCCCATACACAGAGCGCTTCTCTTTTTGCGGACCGATCCGATCGCCATTTTGAAAAATTTCGCCCATAGGATTGCATTGTGGAAAAGAATAGGGGATAACTGTGTTGTTTTTTAAGCTATCTTTCTGAAACTTCTTGTGCTTAGAGAGTCGTGGCTGGGGGTCATTTTGAGCCTACTCTCAGCTCTCTGCATGCTGCGGTTCGCTTGCTAGAATTTTTGGAAAAATCAGGTAAAACAGCGGGAAAATGTACCTTTTTCGAAGGGCTGAGGGGCAGAGTCAACTCCCAGTCATGATCACATGATCCCAAAGTTGGAGGAGGGGATAGGCAAAATGGGTAACTTGGGATTCTGGGAACTTCTCTTTTTAGTCTGAACGGACTTTTCCCAGTGTTTTTTAAAACAGTAGCCCCACCAAATGCACAAACACAACCTGAAACCATATACTAAGTCAATAATAAGAGATAGAAAACACAGCACTGCTACCCACCCTAACTTTGGGGAACAACTGAATAGATGTGGTGCAAGGTGATGAGCTCCCCTAGGGCATGTGGACGTGCCCAGTGCACTCTCCTGACCTTGGAGGATCATCAGAGTCCTCCAAATCACTGGAGTGAATGCCTATCATGAGTTGAAGTGAGCGTTTTGCTTCTTAAAGACTGATACCTAGACAGGACCAGTCAAATTGGCAGATGATTCCCGCTCCCCTTGGGCACATCCACCCCCCCTCTTACTGGTAAAAGACAGATATAGCCTTTTTAAAAAAAATCTTCTTGTTGTTTATTCAGCAACACTGCTGCTTTTAATTCCACCCCTCCTTTGTTTATTTATTTATTTATTTATTTATTCCATTTTATATGCATTACTGGCTTTGAAACTATCCTTGGCTCACTTCCTTGTGCCCCCAGAAATGTCTGCTGCCCTCCCTCCTCCCCTGCCCACCTCGCAGGGATGGTTTTTGTGTGTCTTGCTTTGATGATGATTTCAGGTAGGGTGACGTGAGGGCTCCTGCAGCTTTAACTGTTGAGACGAAGAGGGAATTTCAGCAGTTGTCATTTCTATGCATGCAGCACCTGCGGAAATTCCCTCTTCATCACAACAGTTAAAGCTCCAGGAGCTATGCTACAGTGACCAGATACAAAAGAGGGCAGGGCTCCTGCAGCTTTAACTGTTGAGATGAAGAGGGAATTTCCGCAGGTGCTGCATGCATAGAAATGACACCTGCTGAAATTCCCTCTTCATCTCAACAGTTAAAGCTGCAGGAGCTATGCTACAGTGACCAGATACAAAAGAGGGCAGGGCTCCTGCAGCTTTAACTGTTGAGATGAAGAGGGAATTTCCGCAGGTGCTGCATGCGAAGAAATGACACCTGCTGAAATTCCCTCTTCATCTCAACAGTTAAAGCTGCAGGAGCTATGCTACAGTGACCAGATACAAAAGAGGGCAGGGCTCCTGCAGCTTTAACTGTTGAGATGAAGAGGGAATTTCCGCAGGTGCTGCATGCATAGAAATGACACCTGCTGAAATTCCCTCTTCATCTCAACAGTTAAAGCTGCAGGAGCCCTCACGTCACCCTACCTGAAAGCATCATCAATGGCCCTGCTCTGAGTTTCCTCACATGCTGAGGTATATCAGGTGGCTACTTGGGAGCAGGGCCCCAGTTATGAAATTCCCTCTGGTCCACAGGTCCACCTAACACCTACTTTGTTGTCTTTCAGAGCCGGCAACACTCCTGTTTATTTTCTGAGAACTTTTAGTCCTCCGTATCTCCGCTATTATGCTGCGTTTCAGTAGCTTTGTCTTTATACTTTTGGTTCTTCTTATGCCTCTTTATAGCCTCTGCTGCTTTTAATTGATTGTGGATTGTGCTGTTTTTGCTTTTAACATGGGTTTTGAACTTTATCTTCAGTTTTTAACTACAGGGCAACTAAAATGTTTTAGAAGTAAATAAATAAATTCCCAGAATACTGGACCAGGAGTACTCGTTCTCATTTCTGCTGTGACGCATCTATCTTAACTTCAAACAGGGAATGTTAGCAATGGACTTAATATGTCAGTTGCTTAGGGTGTGGACTCTTGATCAGGCTTGTAGGCATCTTAACAGTCAGTTGTGGGGTGTGTATACTTAATGAGATATTGAGGGAATTCAGAACACACTTTCCCCATAATTGCGCTTTTAAAAAGTACTCTACTGGTTTGAGAAGTATATATGAGCTGGCTGTAAGTAATTTTTTCATGAAGGCATCTGTGGCACTGAGATTTCAAACTATGCCTTCATAATATTTGGAGAGGTACTATCATAAAACACCTTTGTATTTATGGTTTCCTCATAGTTAGAAGATGCATTGTTATTTGCTACATTGTTCTTTACACTCTAAACCGATAAAGGATCTATCCATTGATCAAGCCAGAATACGGTCTCTACTGTCTAATCTACTGTTTAATTATTTTTGTGAACCGCCCAGAGAGCTTCGGCTATTGGGCGGTATAAAAATGTAATAAATAAATAAATAATCAATATACATTTTAGGGGTGTGCACGGACCCCCCGCTCTGCTTCTCTTCCAGATCCGCGATTTGTGGATCGGCCCGCTCTGCCCCGCCCCCGCTCCGCCTATGTCCGCTCCGCTCCGCTGCGGAGCTCCGGATCCGGATCGGAGCTCCGTTTCCCCCCCCCCCCCATAGGCTTGCATTAAGCTAAAAAAGTATACAACTTTTTTTCTGTGAAAGTTAGAAACCTCAAGTTTGGCACCATGACACCTCATGTGGGTATACATAAGCACGCCAAGACTCAAGGCAGTCCCATCATCCCCTGATTTTTGGGGAATTTATGAAAATCCAACACCCCATTCACACCCCTTTCCATAGCTCCGTCAATTTGCACGTTAAAAATCTCAAACTCACCACCATGAAAGCTTATCCAGGGATACATACGCACGCCAAGACTCAGGGCAGTCCCATCATCCCCTGATTTTTGGGGAATTTATGAAAATCCAACACCCCATTCACACCCCTTTCGATAGCTCCGTCAATTTGCACGTTAGAAACCTCAAACTCACCACCATGATAGCTTGTCCAGGGATACACACACACGCCCAGACTCAAGGCAGTCCCATCATCCCCTGATCTTTGGGGAATTTATGAAAATCCAACACCCCATTTGCAGACGTGGACTGTTCTCTGACATTTGGACAGATAAAAAAAAGGGAAGTGAGCACACTCACAGATGCCATCTAGACCCACAATCATGCCAAGGTACAAGGCAATCTCATCATCCCCTGTTTTTTGGCGGGGCTTAAACCTGCAGACATCTCAATGGGGCCATTTTAAAGGAAATCCCAACATGCCATGAATTGGGGAGTAGAGATAAACCTATGAATCTTCTTCCACACTAGAAAAATGGATTTGGAACTTCCAAAACTCCAAGTGAGCGCAGGAAGGACTTCTCCCCTGAGTCAAAGCCACACACACACAACATCCCTGCGAGGTGGGCAGGGGAGGAGGGAGGGAAGGCAGGCAGGCAGCAGACATTTCTGGGGGCATAAGGAAGTGAGCCAAGGATAAGCCAGTAATGCATATAAAATGGAATAAATAAATAAATAAATAAATAAACAAACAAAGGAGGGGTGGAATTAAAAGCAGCAGTGTTGCTGAATAAACAACAAGAAGAACTTTTTAAAAAAGGCTATAGCTGTCTTTTACCAGTAATAGGGGGACGTGCCCGGGGGAGGGGGAAGCAGCTGCCAATTTGACTGGTCCTAGTAGTGACCAGTCTTTTAAGAAGCAACGCTGTCAGTTCAACTCATGAAAGACATTGCTCCACCACTAAGAAGTAAAACGCTCACTTCAACTCATGATAGGCATTACTCCACCGGGTTACTCTCTTTGGAGGGCTGTGATACCCCCCCCCAAGTACAGGAGAGAGTGGGGGCACGTCCACATGGCATGCCCTAGGGCAGCTCATCCCCTTGCACCACATCTTTTCAGTTGTTCCTCAAAGTTAGGGTGGGTAGCAGTGCACTCTTATTATTGGCTTAGTATATGATTTCAGGTTGTGTTTGTGCATTTGGTGGGGCTACTGTTTTAAAAAACACTGGGAAAAGTCCGTTCAGACTAAGAAAGAGAAGTTTCCCAGAATCCCAAGTTACCCGTTTTGCCTATCCCCTCCTCCAACTTTGGGATCATGTGATCATGACCGGGAGTTGACTCTGCCCCTCAGCCGTTTGAAAAAGGTATTTCCCGCCGGTTTTTTAAAAAATCCTAGCGCGCGACCCGCACCACGCGCAGAGCTGAGAGTAGTCTCAAAATGACCCCCATCCACGACTCTCTGTGCACAAGAATTTTCAGAAAGATAGCTTCAAAAACAACACAGTTATCCCCCTTTCTTTTCCGCAATGCAATCCTATGGGCGAAATGTTTCAAGATGGCAATCGGACCGGACCGCGGAAACCGGAGCGCTCCGAAAATGGGTGCTTCTCTTCGCCTTGCTTCTAGGGGTCTGCGGTCCGCTTCTACTCCGCCTCTGGGCAAGGCGGAGCAGGCCAATTCGCTCCTGCTTCTGCGCTTCTAATCGGAGCGGAGCACATGCCTAATACATTTGTGACAGTTAAGAGTAGGCAGATTTGGGGATATACTGAGGGAACTGGTGAACTCTAATGATCTATTTGTAATATTTATAGTTCAGTGCTTTAATCTGAGAAAAAGTATATTGAGGCCTCCAGACTTAGGTCTAATTTACACTTACAGCCCTTTCACAATGGAGGATAATTGCGAGGTTTTCCGCTTCTGGGATCATCGATCACAGGGCACAAATGAGGGAGCCATTGTGGGAGGATGTGTGCCCCGTGATGGCGGTTCCAAATAGTTATCAGGAGAAGTGGGTGGGACTGGACAGATGGGTACCGGCCACGGGTATTTTTTTTAATAACTCTGAGATGTGCACCAGCACAGACACACAGCAACGCAGGGAGGGGGGGATAGGTAATGTGTTGGACAAATCCCCATCAGCTGCTTGTTTTAGAGAAAAGTAGCTTACAGAGGGGCAATATGAAATGGAGAAGCAGTCAGGGGCTGGGTGCTTAACCCATCCTCCTCCCACAGTTCTTTTCTCTGCAGCTGTTTCCCAAAAAGGTCCTCTCCCAACATCCTCCTGAGTGTAGAATAACCAAAGCTCCCTGGGAAGATCACCAAAATTCAAGCTCGATAAAACAGCTAAAATGCAATTTAAAAGATGCCAGGCCTTGATAATATAACTGACACTAAAAGCCCCACCATATGCAGTCAAATGCCTGGAGAAGAGGAAAGTCTTAACCAGATACTGAAAAAATGACAATGTTGGTGCCAGGCAGACCTCAATGGGGAGAGCATTCCACAAATGGGGGAGGGGGGGCTACCACTGAGAAAGCCCTCTCCCTTGTTGCAATTGGCTGAATCCCATTCTGAGGATGCACTCAGGTCTTAGATGTTGATCCAAGTGTACAGGTAGGTTCAGTCTGTCAGGTCAAGAGACCAGGTTAAAAAAAGACAGTAACGGATCCATTGCTGTCTGTTAGTAAGACAGACAGAAAGTGTCTGTCTTACTAACACTTTCATCAACCTGCCCCTCAGCCAGGAAAGAGCATACTTTGTCTGTGGTGTATTGGTCTGAACGTTGGACTAGGACCTGGGAAAAGCCAAATTCAAATCTCCACTCAGCTGTGGAACTTGCTGGATAACTTGTTTCATCCAGTCACCATCTCTCAGCTTAAACTACCACACAAGGTTGTTATGGTGATAAAATGGTGAGAGCCATGCACCCAGTTTCTTGGAGAGAATGTAGGATAAAAGGGAAATGAATAGATCTTTATCCTAGAATTCTGACTCCCCTCCCTTCCACTTTTCCTTTTGTGTTGATTGTAAGCCAATAGAAAGATTCAACAACCCATTTTATTGCTAGGTGTTCCTCTTTTTTTCTTTTCTTTTTTTTATGGCAGCAGAATAGAACTTTGCAGGATCTCATTTTGCTGTAATAAAAGCAAGAGGTCTTTTTTCCCCCTGCTGACTCCACCTGGTGCCTGCCTTGAGGCATTTGACAGAATTAGAAACCCTTTGAAGTGATACCATTTTGAAATTGGCTAAGGCTGGTTTCAGAATCAGATCTTGCACCTTTACCTTCTCATGGGTTCATTCCACTTGGCGATGCAATTTCCACGTATTAAAGGAGTGACACGAACAACAAAAGGTGGAACAAAACTTGCTTCATTTTGCATTAGAGAAGGGAGCATCCATTCCAAAAGAGTTTGAATTTTGAATACATCTTTTTCTGACCAAAATGTATTATGAATTAGGGGTGTGTGTTTGTGTGTGTGTGTGTATGTTTATGGAATTTTCAACCATCCTTGCAGTCCTCTTGATAAATATTACAAGATATTGAAGTGTATCCTCACCTTCTAAGAGGAGTCAGGTCAGCCATGCCCCTTTCCAGGATACACCATTCCATTCTCCCACTCAGGTTTTCTTTCCCAACTGATATTCAACATTCTATGGCTACTGACCATGCTCAGTGCTCATTGGATTGTCTCTCCCCACTGAAGTTTTGTTTTTTGTTTGTTTTTAAAACAAGATATGCTGTACTTCTGCAACCCTGTGGTTTTTTTTAAAGATGTTTTGTACTTCTGCAAACACCAGGCTTTCCCCTGACCATGTTGGTACGTTTTCCAGTGGCCCCATTTTGGCTTCAAATCGGCACCACTCAAGTTTGCTATTAGAGGAAATGTTACATTAATATTAGCTGCAATGTATTCATGCCAATGGTAAGAGAACACATCCCACTCATGACTAGGCACTGAACAGCTTTTGTAGCTATATGTAAGTTAATCAGCATCATAAGGAACAATGTAAAAGGGTTGTAGTCAGGGTGGATAAAAATCATTTTTTTAAAATAAAATAAAATAAAATAAAATCGGATTTTAAAATTTAAATTGGATTTTTTAAATTTAATCAGATTTTTTTATTTAAATTGGATTTTTTAAATTTAAATTGGATTTTTTAAAAAAAATAAAATGCTTTTTGAGGAATAATCTACCAAAAGATAGTTTTCTGTTTAAGACACACTATAGTCCAAAGGTTATTCATCATGAAATAAGGATTGGTTTTTAATTATGTAGCATGAGGCTGTTTAAATTTTTTTGTAAATGAATTCCATTAATCCATTCACAATGTCATGCTCTTCCAGAGGTTTCTGTAAGATTATTTTTCTCCTTTCAATAAAGTACGGCAGAAAAGTTGTCCAAATATGAATGAGTAACCTATTAATCTTAATTTTTATGAACTGCCCAGAGAGCTTCAGCTATTGGGTGGTATAAAAATGTAATAAATAAATAAATAAATAAACTGGAGATAGTTCACCTCGCAATAATTTCATAATTATCTATCTATGATGGGCTTCTAACCAAATCAGTATTTTTTATATATAACTGTAAAACTAATCTGAAAAGTTGCTATTTTAAAAATGAAACCTTCATCTGGTTGTAAATATTAAGATTATTCCAGCAAGAATGAGTCTTTGGTAACTCTGAGTTGTGTAAATTACAGCGAGGAAGAGTGCACATTTTTGGGGGGGGGGGAAGTCACATGATTAAATCGAGTCTTTCTGAGTAGTGATTTAAATTGTTATTTAAATCAAATTGATTTAAATCAAATCCACCCTGGTTGTAGTTCTATTTTGAGATTCCTCCTTTAATGGCATTTGACCATACCTCTTAGTTTAGTTCGTAATTGGCAAATGCATTCTAATAGTTTTTCCACTAGGTGCATTGGTGAAGTGTCAGTTTAATATTTTGTTTATTTACTCATTATTAGACTGATGACAATTTCCTCTTCTGATTCCGAAGGAGGAAGAAGCAGTTATTTAAATTGTAATTCCCCCACCTAATTCTCAAAGTATAGCTCCATGGTCCCTCACCAGGAATCCTATTTTAATACCTGCAGCACACACTTAACACTGTGAGAATTTCCGTACATGGAAAAATGTAGTGAAATATCCATTTGAATCAAGGGAGCAGTGTGCAAACTCTAAGCAACGCCCCCCCCCCCAACCCTATCATGAATCAATATGAGGGCTTCCTGCACAAGCAACCCAAATAAAGGAGGGATGCCATGATTTATGAATCACTCAAAATGGGGTGAAATGGGACAATCAAGATGAATAGCTGAACATAAAGTTAGACATAGCTGGATGATCAACTATCATGAAATTGATAGCAACTATGATTTACAAGTTTTGGAAAATGCGCTTTAATCTTTGTGGCAGTTGCTCCTGGATGTATGAAACACTTTCACATTTGCCTTGAACTAAAGAAAACGAGCTGGGCTATCACTCATTAAAAACAACAACAACAACAACAACAACAACAACAACAAATCAGCATGTATGAAAGTTAAAATATTATTTAACAATCACCTGAGTGCAAAGGCTCACTCTCTGTTCAGAATTTGGAAAATGAGTGTTGAGATCTGAGGAAATAAAATTGAGAACCTTGAGGACAGAGTTTTCACCTACTCAAAAGAGAAAAAAAGAAAGAAAAGCCCAATCCCAATGAACTCTTAAATTAACAGATAAAAATGGCTCTAACTCTGACCTCTAGTGGACATAATGCAATGAGGCATGAAAGTGACTACTCACAAAATTCTTTCCAGAAAAATATGGTTTGATCTGGCACAGTGCACCCCGTTTGATCCAGATCTCTGCTTGTTGTACTCTGTGGTCTGGATTAGATGGGCTATTCTTGGCACAGTGGGGGGGGGATATTGTGTCTTTTAAAGTGACTCAATTAACAGATTTTGCCTTTGTTTACCAAAGCAGGAGTCAGACAATATTTTTAAGGGTCATGGTCTATGGTCATGTTCTGCAGGGACCTTGATGAAGCTAAGCAGGCCTGTTGTCTTACAACTGCCTGGATGGGATACTACCACACATACTGGGATACTGCCTTGAGTTCTGTTGGAAAAGGTGGGATGTAAATAAATAATTCCTTGAAAGTCATTGCAGAGAGCTTTCCACGACACACACACATTTCTTTGTCCCATGATTACCTTTGGTCGGGCAACTTTGGGTCCCAGAGGAAGATTGTAGATCAGTGGTGGAGCACAGGTTTTGGGAGCAAAAGGTCCAAGGTTCAATCTCGAACATCTCCAGGGATGGTCTGGGACAGAGCTGCTATCTAAAATCCTAGAGAGCTACTGCCAATTAACGTAGTATCAATAATGTTCTGGCTGGGCAGGATCTGAGTTTGTGTAAGGCTGCTTCCTATGACTGTTGCAATACAACAGAAGCAATACAAAAACCTAAGAAACTTTTTAGGCAAGAGGTCCACATGAGACAAGTGAAACTGCCTTCAGTGCTTTGAAAAATACTAGTCCATCTTGAGGCCAAGCTGGGCTAGATTATCATTCTTTTTGATCCTGTGGCTTAATATCCTCTGGAGAGGCCACCAGTGAGGGAGGAAGCAGCAGCCAGGCACCTCTCCACCGTGCCTGGGTCCAGCTCCAGCTGAGAGCCCCCTCCCTCCTGCCACCAACTGTCTCTGGAGAGGCCACCAGTGAGGGAGGAAGCAGCAGCCAGGCACCTCTCTACCGTGCCTGGGTCCAGCTCCAGCTGAGAGCCCCCTCCCTCCTGCCACCAACTGTCTCTGGAGAGGCCACCAGTGAGGGAGGAAGCAGCAGCCAGGCACCTCTCCACCGTGCCTGGGTCCAGCTCCAGCTGAGAGCCCCCTCCCTCCTGCCACCAACTGTCTCTGGAGAGGCCACCAGTGAGGGAGGAAGCAGCAGCCAGGCACCTCTCCACCGTGCCTGGGTCCAGCTCCAGCTGAGAGCCCCCTCCCTCCTGCTGTCACCTGTAACTGCTGAACTTTCCAACTAAGATTGTAGTGCCTGAGTTTGCTTTCCTTTCCCCCCTCCTCCTCCTCCCTCCCAATCCCCTTTCCTTTTGTGTCATGTCTTTTAGATTGTAAGCCTGTGGGCAGGGACTGTCAAGAAATACTTTGTAAGCCGCCATGAGAGCCTTTTTTGGCTGAATGGCGGCATAAAAATCCTTAAATAAATAAAATAAATAAATAAATAAATATACACCAAGCAGGATACCGCAGTATGAAAGCAGTAGGAAAGCTGTATATAAAAGACAGGAGCCACACTACTGCTTTATAGTGGTATTGAAGTGCACTGACAACTGTTGGGGCCCATTGACACATATCATATACCGCTTTCATACCACTATATCCTGCTTGCTGTGGCTCCTGCCTTTTATATACCGCTTTTATACCACTGTCATAGTGCAATATCCTGCTTCGTATAGATTAGGCCTGTGATTCTATGATTTCTCTTTAATCATTTAGTAGTAAGATATTTGAATATCATTTTATTTCAGTTCCAGTAGCATGTATTTTTCCCCAACTCCTATTTCTGAAATCCTCTTTTCTAAAAACAACCCCAAAATAGCATCTCTCATTTTTCCCTCCTATACTTAAGTTCTATATATGTCATTTTTTTCAAAAGTAGAATGATGAGCCCAAAAGGCATAAGCAGCACAAATATCAAAATGAGTATATATAAATTAGTTGAAAAAAATTATTTTCCCTATTATCTGTTTGTACTATGTTGTTAGCAGGAAATCATCGAAAACATTTTGCATCAGTTTCAGAGTCATCCTTCTAGATAAGATGACAAAGTTCACACTGCTTGTAAACTCAATAAAACTTTTGATGGAAAGTTTATTTTATTTTATTACATTGTTGTCATATACTTCCTCCTAGATTTTCAGTCCCCCCCCCTTATTTAATCTCTACAACAACCCTGTGATGGAGGATAGACTGAGAATTAGTGGCTAAACAAGGTCACCTTTTAAATGGAGTACGGATTTGAATCCAGATCTTTGTCCAACATGCTGTACATTACCACATTAGCTCTCAAACAGCGGGATTCATATTCAAACCGAATATAGATTTCTGCCCATAAAACAGCAGCACATGGGGGGGGGGGAACAAAGTACCCACCCCAATAGTGAAAACCCAGCTACATCAGAAATTATTCACTGCATAATTTATAGTATGCAATGCTATAAAAAGGCAGACTGATTTTCACTGAGTCAGGCAAGAAAAAGCTGTAGATATCAAGAAAAGCAAGGGTCAAAAGCACAAAGATATGATACCGCAAAGGCTATAAAGGTACAAAGAAGAACTTTATTCTCTCCTTACTGCATGCATTTTCAAAAGCTATTAGAGATATTGTCTGCTCTCTATATGATATTTTTTCCAGGAGCATATTAAAAGGGAAGAGAATCTTTTAAAAAAAAAATGACTACCAAAGGGCGTGAATATGATAAGTCAGGGGATGGAGAGTCCCAGTTTCCATTTGCTTGCATGGAACTATTGACCTAATATGAATATGAAACCACAGCGTGTACACAAACCCGTCTGATTCCCAGATGCTTTAAACAAGCAGGAGGAAAGGTAGTGATCAAATGTTTCTGCTTCAAGGGTTTTTAAAGCATGTCCTAGATGAATGTCTAGAATGCATTTTTTTTTTCAATCTTTCCATTGCAAGAAAATAAAGGTTTTGTTTAACGTTCTTCTCCCTTCCTCTTCCGCTAGCAGCTGTGCACAGAATCTGCCCGGTTAGATGCCACCTTCTCCACAAGAGTCACTGGCTGCCCACTTTTTAAAGTATTCAGAATTCTAGTTGCGCGGATCATGGACAGGAAAAGGAGGAAATGGCATTAAAGCTGTAATCACAAAGCCGCTGAAGGTGGTGGCTTACCTCCACTAACAAACACCCTAGGCGTGCCAGCATAAGCGTTTTCTCGATCTTTCAGGCTTTTGTCTTTCATAACGTCTCACCCCACCCGGGGTGACGGGAGTTGGAAACTTTTTAGTGGGATTAGAATGAAACACAGTGGAGGCTGGTAGCTCCTCTGTCAGTGGGGCAGTGAACCCGCCCTGGGTTTCAGTCCGAACTCTAAAGGAGCTATCCAAAGTGCTGAACCCATTTTGGGGTTAGGGTTCAGCACTTTGGATGGCTTCTCTCGAGTACTGACCACGTCTGACCAAGACCCAGAGTGGATTCATCGCCCCACTGACATAGAAGCCACCAGCCTCCACTGATAAAGCAGTAGATAAATGGAGCGAACAGAATGTTGGAGAAGAAATAATGAGAATGAAAGAGAGACGGCGGGGGACGGGGAGGGAGAGTAAATATTGTATGGAACAAAGAATGAAATCTCTGGGACACAGTTAAAAAAGGCGGGGTGGCTGGGTGGGGGGAGACCTGCCCCTCAGCCAGGCACTGGGTTCATTACAGGTTGGAAAGCACGGAGGAATCCTCTCAGGTGCTCCTATCTGCCTCCCAGCGCAGCCTGGAGGGAAAGCGAGGCAGCTCGGCTCGCGCTGTGCTCGGGAGGGGAGGGAAAGGGAAGGAGGAGGCGTGTCCCTTCCCCGCCGCCTCTGCCCTCACTCCTCGGAGCCGCCGGGTCTCTCAGCCGCTCTCGGTGCCAGAGCCCAGAGGCGCACGGCACAGCGAGCGAGCGGCGCCTCGAAGGCTGTGCAGAAGCGGACGAGTCCGGAACCGGGCAAACTTGACGGCACTTTCCCGTCGCCTGCCTGCACCATGCCCTCCGCGCCCGCTCCGGTTCTTCTGCTCGGCGCTGGCAGCAACAGCCGTGGCGGCGGCGGCGGCGGCGGCAGGAGCGCTTCTCCACAGCCAGCCCCGGGCGCTGCGCGCGTCGGGCGCTTGGACTCGCCGGCTGCAGCCCCTCGCTGAATCAGCTGCCGCTGCCGCGCGCCTCTCCGGGACGCCGGGACTCGGGTTTGTTTGTTTTTCCGTGGGGCGCACGCCGCGCGCTCCGTTGTCAAGCGGGACAGCGAAGCCGCCGCAGCCGCCGCCCTCCTCCTCCTCCTCGCCGAAGGGAGCCGCCGTCATTGCCTCGCGAAGCAAGGAGGGGCCAAAAGGACGGGAGGGAACCAAATAAAAGGGAACCCCCGAAGGCGCCGCTTCGCGCCTGCCTGAGGAGGGGCTTGGGGTGGGCCGCTGCCGCCGCCCGCCCGCACTTCCTGACCCCACGCCCTGGGGAGGGGTATCGGGGCCAGCCGGAGCCGCCTCTCCCGGCGCGCTCGCTCGCTTCTGCCGCGTCTCTCCCGCGCCTTCCCCCCCAAGCCATGAACTTTGCCCGGGGGGGCCCGCCTGTGGTGGTGTTGAACGTGGGGGGCACCCGCTACTCCTTCTCGCGGGAGGTGCTGAAGGACTTCCCCCTGCGCCGGGTGAGCCGCTTGCACGGCTGCCTGTCGGAGCAGGACGTGTTGGAGGTGTGCGACGACTACGACCGCGAGCGCAACGAGTACTTCTTCGACCGGCACTCGGAAGCCTTCGGCTTCATCATGCTCTACGTGCGCTACGGCCACTTGCGCTTCGTGCCCCACATGTGCGAACTCTCCTTCTACAACGAGATGATCTATTGGGGCCTGGAGTGCTCCCACCTCGACTACTGCTGCCAGCGCCGCCTGGACGACCGCATGTCCGACACCTACACTTACTACTCGGCCGAAGACCTCCAGGCGGATCCCGCCGAAGGCTGGACCAGTAGCACCAGCAGCGCCAGCAGCGGCCAGCCCCAGCCCCAACCCCAGAGCCGAGGAGACGCCGACAAGGGCACCGGTGCCGAAGCGCCCCCGCCTGGCACTGGCGAGAAGAAATGGCTGGAGAGGATGAGGATGACTTTCGAGGAGCCCACCTCCTCCTTAGCCGCCCAGATCTTGGCCACCATCTCCATCCTCTTTGTCATTGTCTCCATGGTGGTGCTCTGCGCCAGCACCATGCCTGAGTGGCGGGCCGCGGAGAACCGAAGCATGGAGGAGCAGAGCAGGTACACAGCAGACTCAATCAGGGAGCCTTCAGGGTAGGAGGAAGCCATTAATATTTTCCCCTCTCGACGGTGTCACGTCCAAGTGTGTCCAGTCCAGTCTCAGTCTGTCATCTCCTCCTCTACTGCTCCCTTCTCCGTCATCGTCACCACCTTGGTTGCCTTCTTGCGCCAGTGTCCTTGTGATTATGCCACCCGTGAGGCACCAGCCCACTTGGCAAAGGTGGTGGTGGGTGGACAGGCTGATACAGCAGTGCTTGGTCAGGAAAGTGGGTGTCTCATTTAAACCGAGGCCAAAAGTTTCTCTGGTTCCTAGATAATGGGTTTATTTATTAATTGGGAGCTTGCATCAATATTTTAGATATCAGCCTCAGGCAGAGATTATGCTTGGTGAGGGGGAGTCAACACTACAAGGTGCCAGATTACTAGTGTCATACTTTATAGGTGGTGCCAGAGCACCCAGAAGCTTGGGATTCCCCTTCGCTCCACAAGCCCTGACTACAGCTGTACTCCTATGCACACTTTTCTGGCAGCAAGCATAGAGTTATGAAGGCTTGGGTGGGGGGGATAGAAAAAAATCAGTGGGAAAACCATTTTCCTCACCCATTTATCCCCCTAAAAAGCCCTTGGGGGAAAAAAGTTTCCCTCTTTTCTGGTCCCCTCCCCCAAGCCTTCATATCTCAAAAGCCTCATAGTAATCAGTGGGGCATATTTCTGAGCAGACATGCATAGGATTGCATCTTGCACCATTTTCACTTTGCCAGATCGAAACTTTCCAAAGATGCAGGAACTGTGAGGTTTTATGTAAAGCCTCCTTGCACTGTAGAGAATATGATAGATAACTAGTTTAAATAAATAAACCAAATGTTATGGACCTGAAAGGCTGCTTCTCATCTAAGAAGCAGCCCTTTGGTATCCTTGCTGGGATTCCCTCTTCCCTCCCCCCTCCCCCCCCCACTCCTCAGAAAAGATTGGTAAGCATCTATTGGGATGCTTGAGTTGCTTTCAAACTGTGTCCCAAGCAGCCTGTGGTTCCTTCAGTGCTTATCACGGATTATTCAATGAGGAAATCAGGAATGGCAGACAAGGTTTCCAACCTTTCTGCCATGTTTAGCTTGGTCGGTAGTATTTATTTCTTTATTTATTGCATTTCTATACTGCTCAATAGCCAAAGCTCTCTGGGCAGTTCACAAAAATTAAAACCATTCAAAGTATAAAACAACAGTATAAAAACATGATATAAAATACAATATAAAAGCACAACCAGGATAAAATCAGCAGCAGTGCAGAAATACAAATTTAAAATACAAAGTTAAAACAGCAAAGTTAAAATTAAGTTAATAGACTGTTAACACGCTGAGAAAATAAAAAGGTCTTCACCTGGCGTCTAAAAGAATATAGTGTAGGTGCCAGGCAAACCTCCTTAGGGAGCTCATTCCACACCTGGGGTGCCACCGCAGAGAAGGCCCTCCTCCTGGTAGCCACCTGCCTCACTTCCTTTGGCAGGGGCGCATGGAGAAGGGCCCCTGAGGGTGACCTTAGGGTTCTAGGCTGCATGTTCAGTTCATATGAGGCAGTAGTGAAGACCCAATACCCAGCTGGTACCCTGCATGAACTGAATGTGTGCCCTAGCCTTGAAATACCCCCAGAATGCTCTGCAGATGCCTTTGGGGATCTGTGGCAGTTGGATATATATATGGTGGGAGTGGAGGTGGAGGAAGTTGCTAAATTTATGAAGGTAAAAAGTTTGAAAAAGTGTACTTGAGACATAAGAAGTTTTCTCTTCAGGCCTGGTGTCAGCACCTGGCATCCTAAAGCAGCTGCCGAGGCACCTGTGCCTGGCAGGTCCACTGGTGCTGAAATCCGCTCTCCCATTTCCCTCCTCCACCAGCCAGGTAACTGAGTCCATCCACCATTTTAATGTTCCCCAGTTTTATAGAGTGATGCTATGCCAGGCACTCTAGGGTATTGTGGGAAATTTCAGTGGCAGCTCCTAGCTCCCCTCAGAGTAGAAGGGGACCCACCAGGTTGCTGCTAGCCCAGGACGCCCTCAAATCTTGTTTCCCTCATGGTATGTCTCTAGAATAGGATGATTCATCAAGACTTTTTAAACTAGGTTGATCCTGTTGCGATGCAGAAATCTGTCCTGTGCTTTCCAATTACTAGATGCAGCCACAGATTTTCCCGTCCTTTCTTCTGCCTGTCTTTATGCCAATCCTCTCTCCTTCACCTGGAGTCCTGCTTGTGACATGAGTCAGGGGAAGACATGGGCAGACAAGAAGAGTGGGGAAGACATGAAGCTATGCATTTCACACTGCACTTAAAGGCACCGTGCAATTTTCTAGGTTGCAACCTGACAACTTCCCTTTAAGCCCTGTGGTTCTGAGATAGTCCTGTACCAAGCTACCTTCCTAGGCAAACCTGTTGGTCTTGGAATAACATGCCCTATGCATAAAGCTAACAGACCTCTAACTGCTCAGTGTTTTGTTTTGTTTTATAAAAAGCTGCAAGGAAGAGGATTGATTTTATAAGGCCCCTGATCCATATAATGCCTTAGAGCAGACAACGTCTCCTCATTTACAGTATCGGCAGCTTTAGTATTTCTTATTCTTCTATGGAATAAGAAGTACTAACTAAATGGACATATTATTTATTTATTCATTTATTTATTGCATTTTTATACCGCCCAATAGCCGAAGCTCCCTGGGCGGTTTACAAAAATTGGGCCCACTTCTGTTGGTGTAAGATATGCAGTATTTGGAGTGACGCAGAATTCTTCATTTTGTCTTCATTGTATGAAACCTTGAAAGTTTGATTGCTCCTACCAGCAGAAGTTGGGCCAATAAAGGTATTCTCTTAATTATTTTTGCGCCCCAAATGAGAAGGGAAAGGATGCCAGTTTTTTCTTGTTTATCATTCCGGAAATTGCTGTGATGTAGAAAATATCTACAGCCTGTGAGAAACCACAGCTCTAAAGCATCTCTCTTGAAATTTCAATCTTGCGGTCATCATTCAGATCTTGCTTTCAAAGCTTTGTACGAGCAAGAAAAGGCATGGCTTTGATTCAATTACCAAACAGACAGCCCCTGCTCCCTATGAAGTAGAAGGGACTCTATTGCTTATTCCTTTTCTCTCCCCCACCCCCACCTCCGTTCCCCCAACCACACACAGTACAGTGTAAGCACCTTTATAAAAGAACTGTCTTTCATTTAAATAGTTCTCCCACGTCTACTGATGTACTCTAATAAGAAAGTTTCACCTGCTTAAAAAAAGGACACTTGTTTTTGACTTGGGCTCGGGAAAACTGTGTATGAAGTCATATTTCTAAGAGAATTGCTATGATCTGACTTTGCTCAAGTCCTCCACATGCATATGACTTTTTCTTTGGAACCTGTAGTTTTTATGCCTAGAAATAGACCTAGTTGAATGAGTAATCCTCTTTAAAGCCATAAGATTAGTGGAACGATCCTGCAATGAAATAAAATCGCTACAAAACAAGCTACGGTTCAGATTAAGCAACACATGATATTGTGTTAGTCTCATTAGTATCTAATATATCAGTCATATTCTAGTTATACCGCTACACATGCTACACCATAGACGTTAAAAAAAATAGTATGAAAAAGGGATGAACTTTTTTTAAAAAATCCAAGAGTAAATGAAATAGATATTTAAATAACACAAGTGAGATAACGTCACTTAAAACACTTCCAAATGACTTAAAAATACAAGCAAAGTATCATAATGAACTATGATTTTAATATAAAACAGTAAGATAAATTGATCAAAAAATCTGGGAGAGGTCAAATAATCCTTTAGCCTGGAGCTTTGTCCAGTGGATCTCTTTTATATGAGATCCTGAGCTGGTATTTTATTAATTTTATTTTTTATTATTGACCCTGATAACCTTAATTACATTTCTAATTTTAGTTGCATGTGATAAAAAAAACTAATTTTTTTTTTGCTCTACCTTAATGATCCTGTGGGGTTAATCTGGTGTAGGAGTCCCCAACCTTTTTGGGCCAGTGGCACATTTTAAGTAAGTTTGTGGGCACTCTCACAAAATGACTACCATCGTGGCATGGCTGCTCATAAAGCACTCATTTCCCAGAAGGCAAACTGGTAGGGCAATAAGAAAAGGAACTTGCCCAAGAACCTAAGTACAAGAAATAAATGGGACCTGATCCCCAAATGACAAATCAAATATTTCCCCCCGCAAAGTACCACAAAATATCAATTTCACAGAAGGCACACACACAGCACAGGCAAAACACCACCCAGGACACTTCCCAACAGCCCAGTTTACCTTTTTTTTCTTTTTCTGGATGACTGGGCATGCTTCAAAATGAAGCACTGGGCTGCAGCTACCCACCATTTTTATTTTCTAAGAATGCCTCTGGGGAGCCCAGAATTGTTTTTGAAATAAAGGTCTCACTTTGCTTTGCAGCATGCCAGCCTCCCAGTTTAGGTTTTAATCTAAAAACATATTTAAAACTATAATTAAGTATCATGAGGAGCAGGGAACCTGGCGTGTGCCAAGAGAACAGGTGTCTGTTGGCATATTGGAGCCCATGGGAGAGCACAACTTTAGTGAACAGAAGAACAGAAGAAGTGCCCTGCTGGATCAGACCAAGGGTCCATCTAGTCCAGCACTGTGTTCACACTGTGGCCAACCAGCTGTTGACCAAGGACCCGCAAGCAGGACATGGTACAACAGCACCCTCCCACCCATGTTCCCCAGCAACTGGTGTATACAGGACTATTGTGTCTGATACTGGAGGTAGCACTAAGCCATCAGGACTAGTAGCCATTGGTAGGCCTCGCCTCCAGGAATTTATCCTGGTGTGGATTCTGTAGTTTAACTATACGCTGTGTGAAGAAGTTCTTCCTTTTATCTATCCTGAATCTGCCATCAGTCAGCTTCATGGGATGAACCCGAGTTCTAGTATTTTGGGAGAGGGAGAAAAATATCTCCCTATCCACATTCTCCACACCATGCATAATTGTGTACAACTCCATCATGTCTCACCTTAGCCTCCTTAGTGGTTTCATAAAAGCAGTCCTTAGCCTTAAAACGCAGCCATTGGAATCTTTGGATTTTACTGGTAAACTCAAAGCTTAGGGTCAATCCATATGTTCCATAGAATGCATGCATATTAAAATGCAGGGTATAGTCACTTCTGCTAACATAAGATCTGTAAACCGCCCAGAGAGCTCTGGCTATGGGGGCGGTATATAAGTGTAATATGGGGAACTAACTGATACATGTATCCACTGTATACACTCAGTGAAAAGAGACATACGGATGTGGCTTATAGAATATATCCACAACTCAGTTGAGCAGATTGCTAATGTGACTCTGTTCTAACAAAGAACATTCTTGTATTATGAGTTGACTTCAACCAATTTCTAACAGGCGTATCCATGCAGAAAGATAATTAACATGAGGGCATTTTAAAATTAAAATCTCCCCATGCAACATGCTGCTGATTCAGCTTTAGCTGCATGTGGTGTTTTTGTGTGCGTGTAGATGCACACAAAAGTACCGACTCCAGATGGGGAAGTGCATCCCCATCCGGATCCGACACTTCCACAAAGGGGGGTGATGAGCATCACGGGGAGCTTCTGATTCTACTGGCTGCTCAGATCTCCCTTAATGAATTAGGAGATAAATGCACAGTTGTTAGCTGTTGTACAATATTGTATTCACAATAGCATTACTATTGTGGGCATTCCGAAATTGCCATGACTTGTTGCTGGCAAAATACAATCCTCTACCCCAGCTGTTTCATCTTTTGTTATTATCACTGGTAGAGTCTTCTGCAAGTGTCACAGGGCCCATCTTGGCTAGTCCCTGTGTCATTACTACTAATGTGCTGAATCCTTCAACCATTTTCTGGCCTCTAAAAAGTTGTTATTTATTATAACTGTTTTCTGCTTGAGAGGGTGAGTGCTCTTCCATCTTACCATTCGTCCAAGCCTTTACAAAAAGGTGGTCCTGCCCCCAATTTTCCTGGTCCTGTATTGCCTTATGAAGTATCTGGACTTACTGCTCCCTCTCACTGTTTAACCCATCTGACCAGCTACTGTTGTGAACAACGAACTGGCATGGGTCAACACTCTATCAAAACAGTAAGGCTCAGATGCTTCATAAGGCAATGCAGGACCAGGACAATGGGGGCATCTTTGCTGGTTCCATGCATTCCATCATCCCCATGTGAATTTGGGCCTGAAAGGCCAAGCTAAAGTGTGGGTGCATGGAGGGTAAGATATAAGCAAGCCCAGTTAGTGACATTGCACAACATCATCACTGATCATGGGGGACATCTGTTAAGGCGTTTCTCAGGAAACCTGTCACACTAGCAAGTGCTGTTGACATTGCACAAGTGTTTCTGCTAGCACAACACAGATAATGCTACTAGTTGGAATCCACTGGATTCTTCCCACATAATTTTATTTGTATTATGTTTCTAAAAGCAGAGATTCCAAATTTTTCTTTTGCTTATAATTCACAGAGCAGGAAGCTTCATAAAATAATAAAATTGTATCTTTGGAAAGACATGGAATGGAAATTAAAATCACAAACAAACTGAACAGAGTACAGAAATAGCTCATGATGGTTCAGTTGTGTTAATACTGGTGATTTTAATATGTAAATAGTTGCTTTCAAAGGATGGCATAAGCTTCTTTAGAAATTTGAATGCTGTGATTCAGATACTGCCTATATTACTGTTTATATTGGTGCAGTACATTAACATTAAATAGGACTACTCCAGGCTAATCCAAATTGTTTCTCTAATATGCAGGTCTTTAAGTAAAACAAATTACCATGGCGACAAGTGAAAGGAAACCAACTTTTGAGAGTTTACAAGATCATATTTATTAATATATTTAATTCAATTAATCTATGTATTAATTAGTAATTGGTCAGATTAGAGAACATTAGTTATTGGGAGGATTAGAAATGTAATAAATAAATAAACATAAACTAATAAATAAAATCAGTATATTTATTTATGGAGTTATGCTCCAGAAGAGATTAAAGAGCACAGATTGATTGTCTTTAGATGTGTAGTCTTTTATCACGATTGTAAACATATTGATTAGAAGAAAGTGCCATTAAGTGCAGTGGACATTTCCAAATCCTTAACTGAGGATTAGTATGTGAGATTACTGTATAGTTTCTAAAAATATAAGGTAAGCTTTCATTAGTGGTTGTTTCTTTCTCTTCAAATCATACATCTATAAACAAAATACTGCAATTAAGGAAGTGCACACAACATATGTGTGCCTATATTTCAGTGGGGGATAATATAATAACATGTTTGCTGGTATCGCTTACTGGAAATAATTTCATAGAATCATAGAATAGCAGAGTTGGAAGGGGCCTACAAGGCCATCGAGTCCAACCCCCTGCTCAGTTATCCTAGGTAAAAATTAAGTTATCCTACGTAATTAAGTTATCCTAGGTAAAAATGCATCATTAGTTGCAGAATTAGTCAATGCTGTTGTTACCTTCCCCCCCTTTTTTTTGTAAAATCAAAAACCTTCCCATTTTTGGAATTCAAATCTTTAAAATAGTTCATGCTTCCAGTTTTGTTACTCCTTTATTTGCTTGAATGAATAGCAGTAAGCTCCAGACAGGAACCTGATTACGTAAGCCATGTAAATAGCCACCAAACATTGCTGCTTGGTGTGCACACATACATCTCCAAAGAGAGACAGAGGGCTCATCTACACCAAGCAGGATATTGCACTATAAAAGTGGAGCCACACCAAGCAGGATATAGCGGTTTGAAAGCGGTAGATGGTATGTGTCAATGGGCCCCAACAGTTGTCAGTGCACTTCAATACCACTATAAAGCAGTAGTGTGGCTCCTGCCTTTTATATACTGCTTTCATGGTGGAATATCCTGCTTGGTGTAGATGTACCCACAGAATTATAAGTGGGAAGGGCTACATCTCTGTCCTAGTCTACACCAAGCAGGATATTCCACGATGAAAGTGGTATATAAAAGGCAGGAGCCACACCAAGCAGGATATGGCACTATGAAAGCAGGATATGTTTCAATGGGCCTCAACAGTTGTCAGTGCACTTCAATACCACTATAAAGCAGTAGTGTGGCTCCTGCCTTTTATATACTGCTTTCATGGTGCAATATCCTGCTTGGTGCAGATGAGCCCTCTGTGAGGGTGAGTGAATAGCTCTGACTTTATTCTGCTTTAAGGGCCACTGGACCTTTCTGAGGCAGGTGCGGAGCCAGACCTGGCAATACCTTGCTGGAAACTTCTCAGACAGGTGGTTGCCCTTCATTCATCCCTGTGGCACACATACACAGTGAGCCTTAAAAGTGCTGGGCAGGGCAGCCACCTGAACTCTCTGCTGGAAACCCCGTGCAGCCTTTAAGGCATCCATCATACACACTTGGCTGTCTGTGCTCTTGGGAGCTGAATTAGGGTGACCATATTTGGGAAACCAAAAAAGAGGACACCTAGTGTGTGTGTGGGGAAGCAGCTTTCTGAGTCCTGCAGAAAGTATGTTATTCCCCCGCCACCTTAAAGAACCCGATTGGAGTGGAGGAGGGGAAAGGATTTCGTTCTGCACCACCACCATCCACTCCAATGGGGGCCTTTTCTATAATGTCCACGAATGACCCACTTTCCCCTTTAAGACCTCAATTGGAGCTCGGGGTGGGAGAATGATGTGCCTCAAGAAAGCATGTCATTCCCTCCTGCCATGCTAATGGCAGCCTTAAAGGGGAAGGTGTGTCATTCCAGGACATTATTGAAAATTATAGAAAATCCCCCCCTGACACTATGGAAAGAACAAAAACCAGGACAAATCCGGGGAAATCCTGACAGTTGGTCACCCTAGCTGAATGAAAGGATAAGTGCAAAGATGAGGTGGATCAGAGGGTGAACAGGGATAAAAAAGCGGGTAGGGGGAGGTATGAAAGGAAAAGGGCTTAGGATAAACAAGCAGGGACTAGAGAATCACGCCCTGATATTTTGTTCACACAATCCACAGCATGAGACATAACTTCTTCAGTACTTCGTGGTTTTTTCTGTGTGATTTGCTGGAGTACTCCTGTGACATAACGTAACTAGGGAAACAGTCCTCTGTAAAGGGCAATTAAGCGTCAAACCTCTTGCAAAGGAGTATGAATACTCATAATATTGTGCTGACTGCTGATGTGCAGCGTTTACACTTTTCCTACTGCCTGCTGTGCCTTTAGGGGGAGTCTTCTTGACATGCAGAACTTGAGAGCCTGCAAAGGCTTTCCCCTCAGTTCTCTCCATGCCAGGCAAAGCCTCACCAACTAAATATCTGTTTGCCAAGCTGCAGGTTAAAAAAAAATGCAAAGGAACAGGGCCAGTGAAAAGGTAGCCACCCCATTGGTGTGTGATTTAAAACTTCCAAATCTACCACATCATAGTGATTTTGCAAAAAGGGCAAGCAGAGTTTATAAAAAGACTGAGTCCTATCATTTTAGGTCATACCTGCACTACAGATTTAGAATTGGTTGAATAGTAATCCCTGTTTTGTCAGGATTACTTTGAAGAAGCTAGAGTAGGATTGCCTAATTTCTAAATTGCATCTGCAGGTCTGCCTTTAACAGAATCTTGATAGTAATGAAATAGCGATGGAAGTTTTTCAAAGGATGGAGACAAACATTACCCCCTGCTAAAAGCTGCAGATTCAGCTACTGTTAAAGGCACACTGGCAAGCCTAGCCAGAGCAATTCACCCAGCAAAGAACCGCTACACATTAATAGCATAGTTGAATGCCCTTTGGGGGTGGGGAGAACAGGATGGTTGTTACTCTGAAGATAATGACGTGGAAAAACAAAGCATACAAGGTCTCCACTTTTACCTTCCTGCCCCTGTATATATATTTATTTACAATGTTTATATGCCATTCCACATCTAAACAGATTCCGGAGCAGAGAACAGTTCAAGATAAAAAGGAATAAAACAGCTTATTAGATTTAAAAAGGAAAAAAATAATAAGGTTTAGGTTGAACCTCTCCTTTTCTAGCTTTTGAAAATGTAAACTCCACTGTTCATTTTCCTCTTGCTCCCACATAGCAGATGGCTGATAAGGCTCTTTAGCATCTCTGTCCCATGCACTCCACTATAAATTAATCCTGGACATTACTTGCTAAAACGCACGCTATGGAAAATTTATCTTGAGATAGTTTTTTCAGTGTTTCACCATAACAGGTCATTTGAAGACATTTGACACTATACGGCCATCTTACACACACGTGTAAAGCCAATAGAACTGTGTTGCGCCACACTAGAGGCATTCAAGAGGAAGCTGGACAGCCATCTGTCAGGGATGCTTTAGGGTGGATTCCTGCATTGAGCAGGGGGTTGGACTCAATGGCCTTGTAGGCATCTTCCAACTCTACTATTCTATGATTATATGCTTCTGGAGACTTTCCCAAGGGATGTACATTAGAAACTAATTAATATCAAGAACAGACTGTCCCACTGAACTCTTAACTCCCATATGCTGGAACTGTGATTTTTAAGTTTCTGTGCAGCAAAATCACAATTGCTTTAGCACAGAGTCACTGGGTTCCTAAGTTGAATCACAGCCCAAACAGCTGCCTCTGCAAATATTACCTATTATCATTTATGGAGAACATTTATTCCCTGTTACAAAAATGATCTCTGTAAAAATTTAGTAGTCTTAAAGCACCAGTAAAAATGTCAGGAAGTGGTAGAAGTTCAGAACAGTAATAAGTGATTCCCCCCCCCCATCTTTTTTATGGTTCTAGGCTATCCGCCAGTTTGGCAAGTCATAGCCTATAGCATCTTTTTATTTTTGGGTGGAAGGGGGGATTACATTCTAAACTTCTTTAAATAGAGATCTGTGGGTGTTTATTGAAAACTATAGGCCTAACTTTAAACATATGGATATGACTAGTCTTCTGCAATGCTCTTCATATTTCACAAGACATTCTTCATACATACAAATTTGAGATGTGAAAAATGTACCCCTTTTCCCCCACTGCATAAAATACATAGAAAGTTAGGCCACGCTTATGCTGCATCCAAATTAATGCATTGTAAGCGTTCATCTATGTGATTAGGTCCCAGAGAACCCAGGTAAAGTGAAGCACTTTCAGTTCTTGTTGCAGCCTTTACCAATGGTGTGCTGACTGGGGATGATGGAGGTAGTAGTCCAGTGTATCTGGAGAGCACCAGATTGGCCAAAACTATCCTATTATTTTGAGTGAAAGAGCCAAGCACATGCTGAAATTTAACTCGTTGATACCACTGGGACTGAATGAAGCTGGAGAAACATCTGTTGAACTCAGTGTACCTCACTTCCAAGTAGGCATACATAGGTTTGGACTTCAGTTTTGGAAGAATTGATTATATATGTTCATTGAAATGTGCTAATTGTTTCATCTTCTTTCAAGGGAATGTCCTTATTCTATTGTGCCCAATATCATGGCTTTGCACTCAGAATTGGCAGCTTGGTGCTCCAGGAGCTAAGGATTGCCCATCTCTAAGGGATATTGTCTGGCCCTATTACCAAACAAACATAGAGGCTGATGAAGAGCGGGGATTTAAACTGGACAGAACGAAGAAAAAAAAAGATCAGTCTGTTTCACTCCAGTCCCTTTAACGAAACTCTGATAAGCAGAAATCACTCTCTGAGCTTTTAATGCCAAAGAGCTAAACATCATCGCTTGCTAATTGCAGCCAGTCACGGTGCTACTGAAGGAACAATACTAGGGGTCAGTTCAAACATTGGCAACCCTAGTGAGGAGAAGGCACTAGGACGTATCAGCAGGATTTGGGGAAATGAGGCAAGGCTTGGGGACTTACTAGGTGCTACACCCTTTCAAAGTGTCCTTCTAGTTGCTGACTGGGGCCTTTTATCCTGTGGATTAGTTTACACAGAAGTATTATTAGCTGTGGCCTGCATCAGGTTTCTTCTCTTGGCAATTGGCCACCTTCTTCTGCCCTGTTAGCCAGGGATCCTCTGTTTTATTTTATTATTTAAACTACCTATATATTGCTTGTATCATAAGATCTCTGAGTGGTTTACATCCCATTCCTACATATAATGTTTGTGGGAAAGGCTTGTTCGCTTCCACACAAGGGGCCACAATGCATCCACCATAGCTGCATTAAGCCTCTTGTACAGGGCCCAGGTCCAAGGGAGGCACCAGTTGGGAGCATGTCCTGGTGCTCTGTTGTTGCCACACATAAACACTCACACACCCTTTGGCTCACCTGTGTGGTAGACCACACGCTTTGCAGCTAGAAGGTCCTAGATATGGCTGGAATTACCTGAAATTCTAGAAAGCTGCTGCCAATTAGTATCAACAATACTGGGCTAGATGGACCAATGGTCTGGCTCAGTGACTGGATTCCCTCCCCACCCGTGCCAATCAGGAGCCACCTTACTAGCATAATCCTCCTCTCACCAGGCATCATCCGAACCTGATGATGCTGACTGGCTGGGGTGTTTTACAAACCACCCTGAGAGCCATGGCTTGGGCCCTTTCTACACCTAAGGATTATCTCAGGAAAATGGAGGGATCGTCCCTGCCTGTGTGTCATTTGCATGCACAGGGATGATCCCGGGACGATCCCTGGAAAAAAGGCAGGTGTAGAAACAGACTTGGTCAAGGTGTAAACCTGCCCAAAATAAGACACCTTCCTGTGTTGCTGTGAGTGTACTGGTGGTTTCTAGTGCTTCTTTGATGCAGGAATAAAAAGCATCTTCTTGCACAAACTGATGTTGACAAGTTTAATCACATGCTGTCTTGTCTTCCGTTTTTTTCCTTCATGTTTCTTGTCTTGTATACTATGTTTTATTCAGACATTTAGTGGATGATGAGGCTGATTCTTTGATTTTTCTATTTTTAGCGCTCCACAAATTTGTTGAAGAATTTTCGACAACTTTGGAAGGGGAAAATGTGCAATTTGCAACTGAAAGATGCTTTAACAACTCAGAATGTAATTACTTTTGAGTACAACAAACTACCCTTATTAGTGCTTTTTAAAAGAATTCTGAAGCAGTGTAAACCAGTCTATATGTAAAATAGGCTATTCTGTTTGAGTCTTATCAGTCAGAGCAAAAATTTAAACAAAATGATTGGTTTATAGTAAGAGCCGGGGAAAGGGGAATCTACAAGGAACTTTGAATCAACTCGCAAAGAATTGCATTAAAATAACTATCATTAAAAGGCTGATAAATACTCTAAATTAGAGAGTTTTAGAGGAGAAATAAATCAACATCCAACTCAAGTGCATTGCATTTAAGAGAAAATTGAATGGTCTCATGTGCTGGAATATCCACTTGCTAATTAGAACCTGGCAATTGAACTATTTCTCAGATTTTCTTAATTTAACCATGACCTCTATCTCCAGCAATGCTGAAGGACATTTTTTTTTAAAAAAAAAAAAAAGTCAGTTTAGTTCCACCGAATTTCAGGATACTTACAGCACAATCCTGTACGGTGCTAATGAGTAGACATATTAGATTGCACTGCACAATACTGATTGCTTCCACATAACTGAGTTGTGGATATGGCTGTTGGAGAGCATAACCAGCCTTAAAATAGAAAAAAAAACCCACCCCTCTATTCATTGCTATACATAGCAGAGCCTGCATCAAAACAAAGGGAAGCCATTTTAAAAATATCTAGTTCTCACTGATGCAATTCATATATTTCATGATTTAGCTCCATTTTGAAATTTCATTAGTTTCCTGCCCCTTACTTAGCTCTATAGAACAACCACTGTAAAAGTTGATTATAGAATTCAGTTTTAAATAAATAAATAAATAAATAAATAAATAAATAAATAAAACAAAGTAGGTCATGCTAGCCAATAAGAAAAAAATCCAAAATCCATAGTCTGTCAATACTTTCATTAGGACCAGCCCAAATGTACACAAAATTGTGGGAAAGGTTTCCAGAGCTCCATGCATTGGGGGACTAGGTCCCAGGTAGGCTTCATGTTACACCTAGGACTGTTGGGACAAACAAACATGTAATGGCTGATTCATAAGAACATAAGAAGAGCCCTGCTGGATCAGACCGAGGGTCCATCTAGTCCAGCACTCTGTTCACACAGTGGCCAACCAGCTATTGACCAGTAACCCACAAGCAGGACTTGGTGCAACAGCACCCTCCCACCCATGTTTTCCAGCAACTGGTGAATATACGCTTACTGACTCTGATACTGGAGGTTGCACTTAGCCTTAGGACTAATAGCCATTGATAGCTTTCTCCTCCAGGAATTTATCCAACCACCTTGTAAAGCCATCCAAATTGGTGGCCATCAACACATCTTGTGGTAGTGAATTCCATAGTTTAACTATGCACTGTGTGAAGGAGCACTTCCTTTTTTCCGTCAAGAATCTCCTACCAAGCAGCTTCATGGGATGACCCCGGGTTCTAGTATTATGGGAGAGGGAGAAAAAGGTCTCCCTATCCACATTCTCCAAACAATGCACAGTTTTGTACACCTCTATCATGTCTCCCCTTAGCCTCCTTTTTTCCAAGCTGAACAATCCCTTCCATCCAGTCCCTTGATCATTTTAGATTCCCTTATTTTTAAAATATAAAACCGATTTTGGGATTTGCAAGGCTGTTGGAAATTAGCACAGCCTGTCATTGGCTACAGGAGAAACAAATTGGATGGTAGGTTCCCCAACTTTGCTGCAGCTACCATAAATATATATGATCAGGCTGCCCTCTGATGGTATTTATTTTTATACCACCATAACCACATCAATCAACTATTTAGGACAGCGGCTTCTCTCTGTCTATGGATTCGGAACAATAGACTCTGTCTGTAGTTCTGCAGAGAATTCTAGTGGAACCAGAGAGGGCAACCACTCCCCTGTTTTTTTGTTTTGGATGCTGTGCTGCATATATTTATGAGCCCCAGTACTACAGGTTGATCTTTTTAAATCTTGGACTTAATGTTCTTGGGAGGGGTGGGTGGGTATTAGCCAGCCTTGGATATTAATTCAGTTTTAAAGCACACAACATTTCTCTTCTCCCTGCTACTCCATGCTGCTTCTGGATTTCTTATCTGATAGAATATTTCCCAAACCTGATTAAAACAAAAACGCTCTGTGCAGTTTTGCATTTTAAGCTCACTTAAATCCAATTGAGGCCGGTGGATCCAATGTCAGTGGGGCTGTGAATTCATTCTGGGTTTCAGTCAGAAACAGCCAGAACTCTAAAAGAGCTCTCCAAAGTGCTGCATCTATTTGGGTGCTGGGTTTCAGCACTCTGTGTGTTGCAAATCAAAACAACAGATTTTAATACAAAATAGATGGCAACTTTTATTGGATCACCCTTGTTGGCAAAAACCACATGCAAGCATTTGAGTTGCACAAAACACTTGGGGTGAATTTAAAGGAGCAGTTTTGGCAGTGAAATGTAAACATGAAGTGACAGTTTTCTTTAAGCCCTCTGTGGTTTGTCATCCTTATCAGCATGCTTCCATGTCATGAAACTAAGATATGCCTAGATGCAATCCTGCCATTCGAAAGGACTTTCAGGTTGCATAACTCCTGCAGTCAGCAGATCCCACTACTCTTAGCATAGAACTTGGGTTACTTCTGCACATTATTGTGGCTGCTGTAGCTTTGATCTGGGTCTTTCACCTTCTTCCAGCTAGGAGCACGTGGGTGGCAGAAAGTATGTGGCAGTGGGAAGAGATTTGGCCCTTCACACTAGTGCTATGTCTTGAACGGCTTGCAGTCTTGAATGGCTTGCTGTCTTGAATGGCTTGCTGTCCTGTCTAGTTGCCAACCATTGCTGTAATCAAGTAAAACTACACAGCTACTGTTACCTGCAATTATGCAGAAATGGGAGCATAGTGAGTTGCTTTTGCTAGTCTGGATGTAGCCAGGGGGAAAAAAGCTGCAATGGAGCTTACTCCCAAGTATGTGTGCTTAGGGTTGTAGCCCTTCAAAATGGGGTAGCTTCCTTGGCTATAGACTGGAGCACCTTAGGACTTCAGTATGCACATGGTCCTCATTGGGCCTGTCCAGGCAACATGATAAGCCATGGTTAGGCCACTAACACTTTTGCAGCAAATAGTAAGTGTGTTTAAACCATGGTTATGTAGCCACCATGGTTAGGAATGGTTCACACAGTCCACTAAGTCCTGGTTCACACAACATGCAAAGCCATAATGTTTAGCTCAAAATGCTTAACCATCATGGTTTAGTGTGTTGTCTGAACAAGGCCACTCCCTTCAATGTCAGAATGGACTCGCATTCATGTCCTCCCCATGAGCATTTCCCAAAATTGCAATAGAGATCTCTGTTTTCTGCATTACAGCCTCCGCTAGCCCAACACTGCTGCTAGACTGGGCCTTCACTTTATTTTAAATTTGTTCCCTTGAGAACTTCACATGGATATAGATTAGTGTAATTTTGGTCGTGGATGCAGGAGGAGTTACAGAGTAGTAATTCTAGGGCAAGCGGTCATCTTTTGAATAAGGCTTTTATTTTGATTATTGACTTTCCTGTTCTGATTTAATGATAGTTCTATTGAAAAGTTTTGGCCATGTTTGAACATGGTATTCACTTTAAATCAGAACAATGAATGCTATTTGAAGGGCTATATTTGAACAACTTTTCTGTCACCTGATAATAACTTTATCTGGTGCTCTGATTTAAGGGTGTAGTAACACAGTGTTCTGTTCTGTTCTGTTCAGCTCACTGGCTTCAACCACCTTGGAGGAATTCTTAGGCTGTTTTACAGCTGACTGGTAATTATTCATCTGGGAAAGAATTTGAAAAGGGACCAGAACAGAGTCCTGAAGGGGGAATAAAACTGCAGTAAAATTCGATCCAAATGCAGGAGTACTAAAGCTAATTCTGCATGCATACGCACACAAACACATTTTACTTTACAATTTTACTTTGTTACTCTGCAACTTGACCTACTAATGCTTACTAACTTTTGATGGCATTTTCTTTATGCAAGGAATAGGAAACTTGACCTGACTGAATCTTCCCAGATTTTAGAGGCACATTTCTAATACGTTGAAGGATGCAATTCTATGGAGAGCACGTGTGGTGTAGTGGCTAAAGTGTTGGACTGGGAGTCGGGCGATCTGGGTTCTAGTCCCCACTCAGCCATGGAAACCCACTGGGTGACTTTGGGCCAGTCACAGACTCTCAGCCCAACCTACCTCACAGGGTTGTTGTTGTGAGGATAAAAATGGAGAGGAGGACGATTATGTATGTCGCCTTGGGTTCCTTGGAGGAAAAAAGGCAGGTTATAAATGCAATAAATAAAATATTCTGACAGAAAAAGTCCTACAACTCCCAGCATGTTCTAGCCAGCTACAAATGATAAATTCATCCACACTGAATTTACTAAGAAAAAAATAATTATTCCTCTCCCGCAAATGACAATATAAGTCTTTAATGAAACACAATCAGGTAAGAAGCATATGTAGCAGCTCCAATCCATTACTACTCTCTGAATGGTCACTAGAAAACCGTATCTATAAACCAAATCCAAATTTATTTATTTATTTCATTTCTATATTGCCCAATAGCCAAAGTGCTCTGAACAGTTTACAGAAATTCAAACCTTATGTAAAGCATAAAATACAATATAAAAGCTTAAAACCACAATATAAAACCACAGTATAAAAGT
The DNA here is from genome assembly GCF_023053635.1 of Elgaria multicarinata webbii. Taxonomy (NCBI): domain Eukaryota; kingdom Metazoa; phylum Chordata; class Lepidosauria; order Squamata; family Anguidae; genus Elgaria; species Elgaria multicarinata. Next base: position 28,464,405 of record NC_086174.1, read on the forward strand.
ACAGCCAGAATAAAACAGAGCAACAATGCAGAGATTAAAAAGGAAGATTTAAAATGCAGATTTAAAACAGCTGAGTTAAATGACTAGGATAGTAAATTGCTAATATAGTGGGAAAAGAAGAAGGCTTTCACCTGATGCCAGGAAGAGTACCATGTCGGTGCCAGGCGAACCTCTTTAGGGAGCTCATTCCACAGCCAGGGTGCCACTGCAGAAAAGGCCCTCTTCCTGGTAGCCACCCACCTCACTTTCTTTGGCAGGGTCTCATAGAGAAGGACCCCTGAAGATGTCCTTAGGGTGCGGGCAGGTAAACCGCCCAGAGAGCTTTGGCTGTGGGGCAGTATATAAATGTAATAAATAAATAAATAAATATGGGGGGAGGCGGTCCTTCAGATAACCTGGCCCCAAGCTGTTTAGGGCTTTGAATGTTAATACCAGCACTTGAATCGGGCCCAGACATGGACTGGCAGCCAGTGCAGCTTGAAAAGTACTGACGTAATGTGAACTTGTTGACCAGTACCCGTTATCAATCTTGCGGCCCAGTTTTGGACTAGCTGAAGTTTCCGGACTGTTTTCAAAGGCAGCCCCATATATAACACATTGCAGTAATCCAGACAAAAGGTTATCAGCACATGGAGAACAGTAGCTAGACTATCAGTCTGTCTAGATAAGGGCATAGTTGGTATATCAGCATAAGGTGATAAAAGGTGCTCCAGGAAAATTCTGTATCTGGCATACTTGTCAACTAAAAGTCTGCGTCTGTGTCAATGTAATAATGTCCAAACACCTAACATGAAAAAAACAAATTACCCCCAAATGAAGTTTTCCACAGGAATTGAACTGTTTTGCTTGTGCTTCTTTCGACAGGATAATTGAAGCGATCTGCATAGGCTGGTTCACTGCTGAGTGCATTGTGAGGTTCATCGTTTCCAAAAACAAGTGTGAGTTTGTCAAGAGACCCCTGAACATCATTGACTTGCTGGCAATAACTCCTTACTACATCTCTGTGCTGATGACAGTTTTTACAGGGGAGAATTCACAGCTCCAGAGGGCTGGAGTCACCTTGAGGGTCCTGAGAATGATGAGGATTTTTTGGGTGATTAAACTTGCTCGTCACTTCATTGGCCTCCAGACTCTTGGCCTGACTTTGAAACGATGCTATAGGGAGATGGTGATGCTGCTTGTCTTCGTTTGTGTGGCCATGGCAATCTTCAGTGCGCTCGCCCAGCTCCTTGAACATGGGCTGAAAATAGGGAAACCCAATGAAGGCTATGCCAGCATCCCAGCTGCTTGCTGGTGGGTTATCATCTCAATGACCACTGTTGGTTATGGCGACGTTTGTCCTGTCACTATACCCGGAAGGATTCTTGGAGGGATTTGTGTGGTCAGCGGGATTGTTTTGCTAGCCCTGCCGATTACTTTCATCTATCACAGCTTTGTGCAATGTTACCACGAGCTCAAGTTTCGGTCTGCTAGGTATAGCAGGAGCCTCTCTGCTGAATTCTTAAATTAATGAATAGCACAATGGCATTTCATAGTAGCACTTGACATACTGTAGTAATTAACAGGATCCTCCTTGTTCCTTCCTTTTTTGCTGATTGATGGGTGGAGAGGGAATGCCCTATGCCTTCAGAGGAAGACGTTTTCCCTCCACCTGAAGAATGGCCATTTGCTCTTTGCCCCATAGTAGCAGAGATTCTCAAGGATGGAAACAAAGTCTTCATTTCCTTAGCCTCATTGAGCATGGCAGTCTCCAACTCTTTGGACATTGCAGGTGGTATGCACTTTTTAGAGTGAAGCACATATATTTTGAAACTTTTTAATATATACATTTTAAGTTATGGTTTTAGGAACAGACTGGGTTGGATCTGGACTTGGCCATACTTAGAGTAGAATATTATTATTATTATTAATAATAATAATAATAATAATTTATTTCTTACCCGCCTCTCCACTTGGATTGAGGCAGGGAACAATAGTGAATATAAAACATAAAAACTGATTAAAAACATAGTATACATGATTAAAACTTCCTTAAAACATCCTAAAAACATTCTAACCATTCAAATCATTGGGACTTAGTCATTATTAACTTGTCCCATTGATTTCAGTGGGTCTACTCTAAGCATGAGAACTTCTGGCTCCAACCCTTTGTATTATGGTCACAATCCAGGTATCCAAGTGAATAGATTTTTGCATCTGGAGGGGGTAGATTTACCTATTTTTAAACAGCAGCCACTTGCTTCCTATAGCAGGTTGCTCTTGAAATTTGGGGAGAAATTGCAAATTTTATCTGTGATTCAGTATGGGGAAGAAAGGATGCTCTTCCAGGAGGGGAAAGCCAATTGTCCTGCTTGCTATGAACAATCCATTGGACATGCCCAGTGAAGCAATTGTATTCCTCATGTGTAAATTGTGATTAATGGGACCTTTGCAAATGTGTTAGGTAAGGCCATCCACGTCCCCTGGGAAGTTGTTTTCCTCCCCCAGATCAATTGTTGAGGAACTCCCTTTTTTCAAAGCAGAGCTAGAATCAGGCTTAACAAAAGAGGATGTGTTATTATGGCAATAAGATGGAGTTAGAGAACCAAAGATGATATAAGATGTCTTTGCTTAGGGTGTGCACGCTCATTGTGCCATCATCTTTATTCACAGGTTTTGCAGGTAGTGCTTCAGCAACCTAGAAAAAATAATCTTGTTTGATCAGACACCAGTGGACAAAGACACAAATATGTAAACCATGAGCAATTCTTCTTCTCCTTTGACACTTCCAGCTCTCCCTGGGAAAGGTGTTGGTTTTGTTTGTTAAACTAAATGACATCCTGCTCTTAACATCAGATCCCCTGACAAGTTACAACCATGTTTTTCAAACAGTATTACAGAGAAACCTGGTGTTCCTCAGAATCCTATCAGTAACAGCAGATAAGAAAAGACATTTGTCTGCCATGATCAACAATCTCCCACTGCAATGTGCAGTTATAGAGGAGCGTTGGTTGTATTCTGAGGTACATTCTCAGTTTGTACAGAGTGATGGCCAAGCCCAACAGGCCTAGCTAGTTCTTTATGTGAATATACATCCTAAGATACTTACCAGGTTCCTCTGTCACACACAGGGGGCAGTATCCAGAAGCTGTCCTTGTGCTAGTAGGAATGGGAAGGTAACACTTCTTAGAGCAGGGATAGGCAGTAAGTAGATCTTCTGATGTCTTGGACTTTAACTCCCAGCGTTCCTGACTGGGAACTGGCCATGCTGGCAATGGTTTCTGGGAGTTGAAGTCCAAAACAATTGGAGATCTATCTTCTGCCCACCCCTTCATACAGCAACCAGAAAGAAACCAAAACAAGCATTTCTGGAATGAAAGAAGTAGTGGAGCTTTCAGCAGAAAGCTTCACTGACCTGTCCTGCTCCAGAAATGCTAGTTTTGTCTGGTTTCCAGGATTGCTTTAGGAAGTGCTAGCTTCCTCTTCTGCTAGTGGTCATTTCCACTAGTGCAACCTAATGAGCACTGGCTGACTGCCAGCTTTGGATACTGCTCAGAGGCTCTTGTGCAGACAAGTCAGTGTGGAAAGTTATGTGCATCTGATGAAATTGTAATCTACAAAAGCTTGTGCCATAATACGTTTGTTAGTCTTTAAGGTGCCACAAGTCTCTTTGTTGTTTTTGCTGTAACTGAATAACCCTGCTACCCCTCTGAAAAGTGTGGAAAGATAGGGTGACCATATGTAAAGGAGGACAGGGCTCCTGTATCTTTTAACAGTTGTTTAAGAAAAGGGAATTTCAGCAGGTGTCATTTGTATGCATGCAGCACCTGGTGAAATTCCCTCTTCAAACAGTTAAAGCTGCAGGAGCCCTGCCCTCTTTTGTATCTGGTCACTGTAGTATAGCTCCTGCAGCTTTAACTGTTGAGATGAAGAGGGAATTTCCCCAGGTGCTGCATTCATACAAATGACACCTGCTGAAATTCCCTTTTCAATACAACTGTTAAAGATACAGGAGTCCTGTGCTCCTTTCCATATGGACACCTTAGGAAAGAGTTTCCTTAATGTCCAGAAGTTTTGAAATGGTTGCACTACAAATGCTCAGGTCATTTGCTAAAGGAACCATGATCACCTAAAATACTGGTAGATAGCTCATTCTGAGTCATTTTATTCCCGAAAGATTTAAGAGCACTGCAGTAGAACATTGCTATATTCTATTCTGATCCTTCCCCATGCCCATACAGTTGAGGAAATAATCTGATCTCTGTTAAAGTCAAGTAAATCTGTATTAACAAAAGTGGGGTCAGTAGAGTTACCAGATTCCAGATTTACAACTGCAATGAAAATCTGTCCTTATTTCTGTTGTGCCACATGTTTTTCTATGGGCCCAGATCTGTTGTTTTTCTTAGACTGGCATTCCAATCCTAAATAATTCTACTTGGAAATAAGTCACATTCATGTGATGGAACTTCATTCCAAATAAGTGTGTTTAGGATCAGCCAGGAAGATGAATGATGGGAAAAAGCTGCTATTAAATTTTATAAAATGCAGCAGTTGACAATGTGATAGATGTTTTTTAGAGGGACTCGCTGTGTGAGCTATAGCTGAGCATGACTTATGCTGCCAACTATGTTCCATCAGTATGAAGGCATTTATTTGAAAGCCTTGAGGGTTTTTTTGTTTTTTTTACGAATTATCAACATTCACAGTACAATAGAGTGGTGTAGTGGATGATAACAGAGTAAGAACTGAGTTCAAATACCTGCCTAGCCATGAAAGTAGCCCTTGCGTATTTCAGTCTCCCAGCCTAACCTATCGCACAAGGTGGGCCATTCATAAGTTGTTGTGAGAATAAATTGGCCATATGCCATAGATGTGAGCTCCGTGGAGAATGGATAAGATACAAATGTGACAATACATACATAATTAGATTTCCCTAGGGAAATCATAGAACTTTCATACTTGCGATACGGAAAATTTTCCAAATGAAATGTTACAGGGGAACAAGGTAATGGGAAAGTAGAATTGCAAAGTAAATCTTTGGGCTGGAAAAACCAGCCCAAACCTTCTCTAGTTCCTAATATTTTTCACAGAAACTGTTCATATCTCCTTGGATCTCTCCGCAACCATGACCACTAAAACCTTTTCCTTTTTAAGAATGGAGATGGTTTGGATTATCTTGAAACTTGACTTCAGCTACGTTTCATGAAACTGGCAGATTTATTATCACAGTCAAATGGGATTTGTTATCTCTTTGTCCAGTAATGATTCTTATTGAAAGAAGCCATTCTGAACTAATGTATTTTATTGATTGAACAACTGAAAACAAAATGCAGCTCCTCTGATATGGATGAGGAGTTCTCTAGCTGAATGTAAGTTGTACTATGTAAAAAGCAGTATATATTCTCTTGTAAACGTAGAACCAAAAATAAAAGAATTGTTCTTATGTAGTACTGCTCAGTGACGCCATTCATATGACTTGGAAAAGTTGCCATATAGATCTATGCTGTTAAACATTAAATAGAGATACAGTTAGGCCAGTACTGTTTGCTGACAAACATCAACATGAAACCTTTACATTTTATTCACACCCCCAGAACTTGCCATATAATTGAACTTGATGCATTTACCTAAAAATAATGTGAAATGTTTTTCGTGTTTTGGAGCGTCTCTTGTTGTATGTATTTCCCTTTAACAGCTATAGAAATGTGGCCAAAAAAAATTGCTAGCATCTGGAAGTAATTTTTTTTAAAGTATTATTTAAAACGTAGTCATTCATACCTGGTTTCTGTCACTTCAGACACAGTTTTATTTATTTATGGCGTCAGCTTTGCCCCAGCATCAAGCTCAAAACCAGTAACTCCAGGAGAAGCTGACGACAAACTGATAGTTACTTTCTCATCAGTGGAAAAATTAAAACGGTGTGTGATGTAGAGAGATTCTGTGGTTCTCACCAGTTACGGGGAACTCAGAAATGTTTCAAATGTGTGTGAGAGATTGGATGAGTCCTTGGGGAGTATCCAACTGGTTCATTCCATTAGTGCAAATGACGTTGATTCACGGAAACTAGGTTCTGAACTATGCACAAGAGAAGAATCCAATTAAAGTTACGTTTACGCAAACATGATTGTGCAAGCAGTTGTGTATTATGCTTGTGCAACCCATTGTGCTTGTGGAAACAGTTGTGCAACTGTTTGCACAGCTAGTTGTACAAGCGTCATGGGCAACCACTTGCTCCATGGGAAGATACAATGGAGCTCTACTAGCACTATTTGAGTTTGTGGAATGTCACAGCTGGATACTGCCTGATGTGTCCCCAAAGCAGATAAGAGCATACTGCACCATTCTGAGTGTGAGCAACTTGCAAACACCAAAGAAATCGATCCATTGATGGAAGGAGTCCCTTTGCCTGCTTAATGCTTGCTTTATTAGCTTTGATAGTCATGTGCTCATATTTTCCCAAACTAATTTGTCTAAAGGTTTCTTCTGCCTCAAAAAGAATTGCTCATTTTTAAAGGAAAATGAATCTTTATATTTAACATTGACTGGGATATCACAGACATTTCTGAAAATTATTAAATATGAGCTATTGTTCACAGTCAATATTATAGGGTCCTCTAGTGTTGAGGCATGGTGTGGGTCCTCTATTGTAGGGTCCTCTAATGTTGAGGTCAGTGGATGAGCAGAGTCCTAATGATCATGATTTTGGCTCTGCTACCAAGGCCAGGAAAAATTGTGGATACCATGACAACCCTCTTATCCCAACATAACCCCATGGATGCAAGCACAAGAGATACTTCTAAAGCAGAAACATCTGTCAAGTTAACTGAAATACATTGGCTTAAAGTGAATGATAATGGGTTGGTTTCCTTTTCTATAGAACGACTGCCCCCTCTGAGCACTTCCCATTTTTGCATGTTTGGAGTCTATTTCCATGGGACATTTACAGGATATTGTGCCTTGAGACTATTATTCATGCCCTCTGTTTAGCACACAGTGGAATGCAAGAATTCATCAACAGGTTAAATTAAAATGATATTGTCCACAATTTCAAATGCATACAAAATATTAAGTATAGTAATTAGGGATTTGGGGGGAGGGTGGCAAAGATCTGATGTTAATTGTAGCATTATCAATGTAATTCACTTATGCATACAAGGCAAAGTTAGATAAAGTCTGATGTACAGTATGACCTATATTTATTGATTTGTATTGGGACATCACTTGAGGTGGGGGAAACCACAATGAATGAGCTTTCAACAGCAGTGGCCTAAACATGTCTTATGGGACACGGTGGCAATCCATTGGAAATTCTACTTGCATGAACCCCATTGAAATGAAGTGTGCACGAACATAGTTGTGCCAATCCTACTCGTGCTTACTCAGAAATAAGTCCCACTAAGTAAGTGAGGATATACTGAATTCCTCTTGTTCATCTTTTAATGTCTAACAGTCAAATGATCGATGTAATGAGGCCCACTTTTCTACCATCAGGTCAAGAAAGATGCTAACAATATTTTTGTTAAAGGTGAAGCTGTCAAATTGTTTACTTTTAGTTTATGTTCTCTAGAAAGAAAAAAAGGAGGGATGTATTTTATAAATCAAGAAAATATGAATTAAAATGTAAATATACAATGGTAGAATTCCAGTACAAATAATAAAACAAGAACATCACAAGAACAGCAGCTAATGCTACCATTAGATCTTCAAGTAGACTTGTAAAGAGTAGCAACAAAGGGCATAAACTTATACATACCCATGGGGTAAGTTCTTTTGAATTTAATAACACTTAACTTCTGAGTAGACATAAGATTGGATTGAAAGGCATGATTGTTTTGCCCTCCTAAAGAGACCAGTGGAGGAAATTTACCTGCCATTCATTAAATTTCCAATGGATTATGCCTGTTTTTCTATAAATAAATTTGAAACACAGGATATAAGAATTTTTCTGCACAAGGTTGCCATTGGAATCGATGGGACCCATGAATTTTGTGAACCACCCAGAGAGCTTCAGCTATTGGGCGGTATAAAAATGTAATGTAATAAATAAATAAATAAATAAATAAATAAATAAATAAAAAATTAATACCTTTAGCACAAATCCTACCACTTCAATGAAGCTTCAATAGTAGTTGTTCCAGCATGGAACATACTCGTTATTTTTACAAATCCAGCATAAGGAACATGATCACCCATTTACCTATGGGAATGTTTATTAAACACTGAAATATGTATGTTGCATTTAAAAATCAAGTTTTATAATCTTAGTTGCATTGCTGAATGTAAAATTGCTTATTTATGTATATTTCATTTTTGTATTACAATAAATTCTTATTTTGAATAGGATGTTAAGGATCCTTTGCAATGGCTATACAGATGTTTCCACTTGATGTATGCTTGTCAAATAAGCCAGTTGTAGAGACTAGAGTAGCATGGTTATATCACTGCATTGGCATCCCAGTTCTCCCACTTAAAAATGGAAACAAATTGTCCTGCCAGAGGTCAGGTCTGGATCTGATGTGCTTAAGTTACAGGAGGGTAGATTTTGCTTGAACATTTGGAAAAACAATAAGAGCAGTGTGACAATGGAACCAATTATAGGATTCGCACAACACTAACCCACACTCAGTGGCTTGTTTGTTGAACCATGGATTGTTGGATGAATTATGGGTTGGTGTGTTGTCTGAACCCAGGATATTTTCCACAAGGAAACCATGCAGTGTGGCCTTGAGAAACCATGGTTTGTTGTTGGGTTGTTCAGAGTGGTTATCAAGCCACCCTGCAGGAAATATCTTGGGTTCAGACAACATGCCAACCCATGGTGCAACAAACAACTCACAATTCAACAGCAGTCCACTCTCAACCACTGAACCAGTCCCATAGAGAGGTGGTGGGTGTCAGGTACAGGTAGGTGAGGCCTTGCAAGTTGTAGGTAGATTTAATTAGAACTAGTTTAGAATGTCAAAATCTGTGCAAACTTATCTCCATCAGAGTTCTCACAGGAGTAGCTCACCCATTCCCTGTCTCGGCTTTAAAGCTGTAAGATTTTCCTAGGAACTTCAGAATGTTAGAAAGCTGGGGGGCCCTTGTTGAAGGGGTCACTCAAGTTTGTAGTGTTATCATGGTGGGCTGAGCAGTGCTGCCCTGTTTGGACATGGGCCATGAGTTGAAAGATGATCCTAGCAAAAGCTCCTTGTCTTTGCTCCAGCTTATAAAGGGAGGCATAGGCCTGCCTCAACCCACTCAACAAACAGGGCTCTGGCCCGTAAGCCATGCCCATGTCCAAACAGGACGGCACTGCTCAGCCCACAAAGATGATGCTACAATCTGAGTGACTCCTTCAACAACAACCCCACCTTTCTAACATTCTCAAGTTCCCAGTGAAACCTTACAGCTTCAAAGCTGAGCCAGGGAGCAAGTGAGCGGCTCCTGTGAGAACTCTGACAGAGATATGTTTGCACAGATTTTGACATTCCAAACTAGTTCTAATTAAATCTACCTACAACTTGCAAGGCCTCACCTACCTGTACCTGACAAAACCTGACGTTTTGTTTTTGTACAATTTAAAACATAGCAGTTTTTAAAATGTTTACTTACTTTTCTCTTTCTGTGGGAATGCATTCCTTTTGGCCACATTAAGAAAACAAATCCGTTTGTCGTCGTCCCCACCCCGCCTGCCAATTTCCCCTCCCAATTCCTCTTCTCTCCACTGGCAAACAAACCAGGAAGCAGCCTCTCAAAACTGAAACTAAAAAATGTCTGCAAAAAAGAGGTTTGGGGAAAAAATGGCTCCAACTTTGGGCACGGAAATTACATAAACATGCCCCCAGGAATGCGATTGGCTAATTGAGAACTACAGGAAACCCATTTAATACGATGAAATAAGCCACATCATACCAAATAGAATGACTTATTTCAGAGAAGTTTAAGAGCGAATCTTTTGTTGTTCTCCAAGTGGCCACTGGGGGCGCAGGAGGATGATTTGATATGATTAAACTACAAATTAAACAAATGCTTAAGTTTTAAAGATAAAGATATCAAAATTGGCACAGTAATAGATATTAAGGAGGGCTTTGAGCATACCAAATTTGAATCAGATTGGGTCATCCGTTGATTTTTTAATGATTTTTTACATTTCTCCCCTTTAAACTCTTTTTCTGGTATGCAAAGGATCTTAGGAGCGCTGCCGCCCAGGGTGTGATTTAGCTAACAACAACAATGACAGCTTTACGCTATGGGGATAATTCAAGGGAAACGGGTGCGTAGGATGAAGCTAACGTACTCCTACCCAAGCCTGTATTCCTTCTCTCCATCGCAAGACTGCCCTAGCATCTGCACCCAAACCATGTAATTCCACTCTTCTTTTTTTCTGAACCAGCTGGATCTTATCTGAAATATTGTGTCCAGTTCTGGATGCTGCACTAAGAAAGATGTTAACAAATGGGAACAGTTTCAGAGCAGGGCAATGAAGATAGTCAGGGGTATGGAAAGCCAGCCCTAACAAGAAAGCCTGAAGGAACTCAATACGTATAGTCTAAAACAGAGAAGATAGAGGGAGAACATAGTAGCCCTCTGCAAAGTCTTGAAGGGCTGTTACACTGAAGAGGGGCAAAGATTTGTTTTCTGCTGCCCCAGAGGGCAGGATAAGATCTAATGAGCTTAAGTTACAGAGGAATAGATTTTAGATGACCAATAGGAGAAACATCTTGATGATAAGAGCAGCTCAGTGGAACCAATTCCCTAGAGGAGTGGTGGATTCTCCCTCTCTGGGGCCGTAGGTAGACCTAAGGTTTATCCCAGGATCATCCCGGGTTCGTCCCTGCCTGAGCACTGGATGCCCTGTGTGGCACTTAGATGAACAGGTTTGACCCCAGGACAATCCTGGGATAAACCTTAAGTCTAGCTACGGCCTGGGAGTCTTCATGCAGAGATGGGGCTGTCATCTGCTAGAGGATGCTCTGAATTTCCTGCATTGGGGAAGGGTTGGAGTACATGGCCTATAAGGCCCCATCCAGCTCTATGATTCTATAATTAAAACTGGGATGCATGAATCACTCTAGGCTCACTAGAGCAAAGGGGCCTAATGCAGTATTTATCCCTACCTGGCTCTACTGAGCAAGTCAGACCAATGGTTTCATTTGATTTAAGGCCTCTTGCTGTGTTCCTAGTTGCCCTGGTATGGAGAAATTCATGGGAATGACCTGAGTGAGCTGTTGCAGTCAAATGGCTTACCGCTTCATAACAGCTTCTGTGTAGAATAATTTAAATGGCCTCTTAAGTGGTGGCTATAAAGTATAGGCTGGGCCCTACAGGTGCATCTGGACTCTGACAATTATTACTATAAGAAATAACCCCCTTGAATGCCATTTATTTTGGTAGAAGGGTGCGGTATACATCAAAACAATAAATATAAAGTTTGTGATGCAGAGAGTTAAAATGGCCTGGGATCATACATCAACTTGAAGGCACTTAAATAACTATTTCCAAAATGGGCATAATGGACGCCTCAAAATTTTATCACTTTTTAAACATTCATGGTAAGTTTTATATGCTATCAAATAAGGGAAAAATGAATTGTGATATTCTGATATCATCGGGGTAATGGCGCAAAGAACAAATTTGTAGCTCAGGTAGCAAGAAGTTGCTTCCCTGCGACCACATATTTTATTCAACAGTTTTAAAAGACTGATTTGAAAGAATCACTAAAAATAATAATACTAAAGCAGGCATTGTCAAGGCAAAGATACCCATCTGTCTCCACCCAGCATTGAAGCAGCCATACGCAGGCCACCGACCAGTGCTGCATCAGATAATTTTAGATCCTGGATGTAATGGTCGGGGTGGGGGGTTAAATGAAGGTGAAAGTCAGATGAGCATCCAAGAGCCCATTATTATTATTATTATTATTATTATTATTATTATTTTATTATTATTATTTTACAAGAAGATTAAAAACAGCAAATTAAAATTGTTCAATTTAAAACAAAGGACCAATAAAAACAGTGGCTGGTCAGTTGAGGAATGCTTCCTGGAAAAGAGCTGTTTTCAGGAGGCACCAGAAGCAGCATAGTGTTGACCTCCAGGGGCAGGGAGTTCCAAAGAGAAGGAGCCACCACACTAAAGGCTCTTCTCCTGGTGGATTGCAATCAGGCCAACGGACCATGTGGAACTACCAGGAGCATGCCCTCCAATGACCTCAGTGACTGGGCAGGTTAGTAAGGGAGAAGGCGCTCTAAGGTATCCTGGTCCCAAGTTGGCCAGCTGTGAAATACATAACTAACAATTTTCTTCTCTCTCTTCCCCCATCCCCATCTCATGCTTAACAACGGCTGCTAAATTCCTAATATGTTAATCAACGCCCCAAAAACGATTTGCCACCTGAAAAACAAAATTAATACTCCGAACATGTGTGGTTCCACATTTTTAAATCATAGCACCATCACGATCTATGGGAATAAAATGGAGTTTGCTTCTTTTGCCAAGATTTAATTGGCGATAAGCACCATTTCATTTATTTATTTTATTTATAATATTTATATACCGCACCACACCCACTCAAGAATTTTAGAGCAGTGGACAAATCAAATAAAAGAATAAATACAAAATAAAAATATAATTAAAATACTTTTTAAAAAAGAAACAAAAAGTGCACTAAAACTGTGGCTGGCCATTAAGGGAAAGCTTCCTTGAGACAACGACGTTTTCAGGAGGCGCTGGAAGAAATACAAAGTTGGCACCTGCCTGATCTCCAGAGGCAGGGAATTCCATAGGATGGGGGCCACGACACTGAAGGCTCTTCCCCTGGTGGACTCCAATCGGACAATAGGTCTATGTAGAACCACCAGGAGCATGCCCTCAGATGACCTCAATATTCAGGCAGGTTGATGTGGGAGAAAGCACTCTCTCAGGTATCCTGGTCCCAAGTTATTTAGGGCTTTCTACAATAGTACAAGAACCTTAAACCTGGCCTGGTAGTGAATAGGCAGCCGGTGCAGTTCCTTCAGCAAAGGAGTTACATGCTGGAAAGGGGCAGCTCTAGACAACAGCCGAGCTGCAGTATTCTAGGGTGACCAACTGTCAGGATTTCCCCGGATTTGTCCTGGTTTTTGTTCTTTCCATGGTGTCAGGGGGGATTTTCTATAATTTTCAATAATGTCCTGGAATGACACACCTTCCTCTTTAAGGCTTCCATTAGCATGGCAGGAAAGAATGACATGCTTTCTTGAGGCACATCATTCCCCCACCCTGAGCTCTAATTGAAGACTTAAAGGGGAAAGTGGGTAATTCGTGGACATTATAGAAAAGGCCCCAATTGGAGTGGATGGTGGTGGTACAGAATGAAATCCTTTCCCCTCCTCCACTCCAATCGGGTTCTTTAAGGTGGCGGGGGAATAACGTACTTTCTGCAGGACTCAGAAAGCTGCTTCCCCCCCCCACACACTAGGTGTCCTCTTTTTTGGTTTCCCAAATATGGTCACCCTACAGTATTCTTCATAGAGCATTCTGCATGGCGTGCACTGCAGTAATCCAGTCTTCAGCTTACCTTGTCCAAGCTATCCTTGTCCAAGAGAGGCCGTAGCTGGTGAACCATCTGAAGCTGGTAAAAGGCACTCCAAACCGCCATGGCCACTCGGGCCTCCAGCAACAGAGATGGATCCAAGAGTACCCCCAAACTACGAACCTGATCTTGCAGAGGGAGTGCAACCCCATCCAAAACAGGCAATGAGCCTATCTCCAGGACTCGGGAACCACTCACCCACAGGGCATTTTATTGCAGAAAAAGGTAAAAATTATATTTTAAAACAGAAGTAATAAAATTAGCACCTGTAGCCGGACATACTTGCCCAACCATACCCCATGATAAAAAGTCTTTAAAAATAAAGTAAAAGGATGCTGTAGCAAATAATGTCAGCCTCAAGTGGTAACACTGGGCCTGTTTGCTGCAGCATAATTTCTTCTCCCAACATCTGCTGCTCTCTGGGTAGTCGTTTGGGTCCTGTAGGCCCTGGACTTAAGCCCTGAAGTTGCAGTACAGTAGTTGCACTATAGCCACCAACCATGCATGAGGACCTCCAAGTGCCTGAGGACCCACCTATTTTTTCAGTCCTGGATAGGTAATACCAGGTTGAGGTTTTTGAGTCTTTAGTGGACTGCTACACATGGTTTGTTGAATCACCAACTGAGGGAGAAAATGTGTAAAGAAGTATGTCCACTGTTTTCTTTACCTCATCCACTATCACCTCCTCCATTGTTGTTGCTTTGCTTTGCGTGTGAGTGTATACGTGACATGTGATCTGAAAGCGTGGCCACGAGCACCATGAAAAAGCTGAGGTTGGGAAGGAAACACTTCTAAAAGTTAAATGTTAGCGAAATACAGAATGATCCCATTTTCCAGTGTCCCAATTAGTCTCACTTTTATGACTGAGATTGTGCTGAAAAGCCATTCTGAGTGCTGTGATGAATTTGTCCTTGTCTAGGGATTTTATAAGATGGGATTTATGCGGTTAGCTTGATCATGGATCAGCAGTTAACATGCCCCATTCCATTTCTCAAGGACAAAGTGCCACCATGAAATGTACATTTATAGAATGCCTGGTGTGTGTTTTTTACGCACACAATTATTTAACAAGACTATGAGATCAGGCATGTCTTTTTTTAAAATAAATAAATAAATCTTTTACTTCAAAATTTTAAACAATTCTTACATGTTCCAAAATATGATATAAGACCATAGAGCACATCCAAAATATAAAGTTGCTATAATAAGCAAAACAGTTAAAAAACAGTTTTTAAGAATTGTCAGAGGAGCATGCCTTCCTTAAAAAAAAAGATTAAAGTATCTTCAAGTATCTCCATGACTTTTCTGAGCTGTAGCAAAAGGAGTAGAAAAATCTATGACAGGTGTTGCATCCTAACTTTGCTCAATTCTGACTCTCATATTTATATGGTTTCTTTCTTATGAGCTGCTTACATGAAGTTTTCACAAAGAATAGAACTCCATCCAGCTCAACACATTTTAACAATTAATTATTTCTCCCCCCCGCCCCCCAAAAAAAATCATCTATGATTTGGGAGCAATATAGTTATTTCAAATCCTTATCACCACTGCTAAATCACATTTCTTTGAGTCTTTAAATAGGATACTACCAGTGTTCTTTCCCACAAATCTAATACTTTCCTAGTTTAAACCTGAAGAGTTTTTCAGTTCTATTCACTACCCAAAATATTCCATGTAATATTTACTCATTTACGTAATAAGCAGAACATACAGTATGAACCATACTACACGTAAGCAGACATCCTTCCTTTAAATGTCTTATATGAAGCATATGTTGCTTTTCCTGACTTTTATGTGGGAAATGATTCACCCTTGTTTTCCCATGTTAATTTAACAATAACAGGCTCAGAGGTCTGTGAAAAGTTCAGTAAAAAGTCACAGTATGTCTGCATGAATGCCTCTGCTAGAGTAAAACCGATTCCAACTTAATATGGCAATGCATCTTTCATAAGGTTTGTTTTTTTAAATGAAAGATGTAGCTTATAAGAGAGGTCTAGAAGACTATACATTTTTTTAGGACAAATATTTGCAGGGTAATCCATAATGCAGGTTGGTGCAGGAATCCTGCAGGATAGACTAGACTGCAAGGACTTTGAGGGGAAATATTTGTCACCGTGCTAATATCTGAAAATCAAGCAAAATGGAATGCCAGTTATAGCCAGTTGACAGATGCCAAAACAAAACAAAACAATGGGATCTGAACTGAGGTCATTCCAGGCTAAGTCCTCTATCAAATCCCTTCCTGCAGCCTGATCCTAACTCCATTTACTTGAAATTAAGCCTTGTTGATTTAAATCAGAGGAGAATCTACATTTTATTTTACTAGAACTCTGATGGTCATGCTGGCCTGGGATGATGGGAGCTGTAGTCTAAAGCATCTGGAGAGCACCAGGATGGGGAAGGATGCACTCAAAGCCAGGTGCCAAATAGTGGTTATGGGGCATAGAGATGGACACTTCAAATTAAGAACATGCCCAGTACAGGGATTTGTTTTAAGTAGTAAAAATGAGCTTGTAGTTCTTTTACACACAAAAATCGATCCCTGGTTTTCTTCCCCATGCATTCTTAATTAGCACAGCCTAATTTACAAATAAAAAAGAGCCTTTTAGTTATTGCTAATGTCAAACCACTGGGAGCTGGAAGCCCTTGCAGCAGTGGAGGCTGGTGGCTCTGATTCCAATGGGGCTGTAAATCCATTCAGCGATCCAAAGTGCTAAACCTCTTTTGGGGCATACGGTTCAACACCTTCAATAGCACCATTAAGAATTCTGGCTGGCTCTGACTAAAACCGAGACTGGACTCACAGCCCCACTGGAATCAGGGCCTCCAGCCTCCACTGGTTGGAGGCCTACTACAGATCACCTAGAGAGATCGTCCAGCAGATTCTCCTCCACCTTCTGCCTACCTCCGATTCTAATGACGTCCCTCCATTCTCTCTTTGTAACGGATAGGCAATTTTGCTAATATTGTAATTCCCTATCCTACCAATGGGAGACAAGGAATGCGTAACGTGATGAAGTCATATGTTAGGGTGACCACATGGAAAGGAGGACAGGGCTCCTGTGTTTTTAACAGTTGTATTGAAAAGGGAATTTCAGCAGGTGTCATTTGTATATATGGAGAAGCTGGTGAAATTTCCTCTTCATCACAACAGTTAAAGCTGCAGGAGCCCTGCCCTCTTTTAAATCTGGTCACTCTAGTATAGCTCCTGCAGCTTTAACTGTTGTGATGAAGAGGGAATTTCACCAGGTTCTTCATATATACAAATGACACCTGCAGCAATTTCCTTTTCTATACAACTGTTAAAGATACACGAGCCCTGTCTTCCTTTTCATATGGTCACCCTAGTTTAGAGAGAAAGCTCTATGCCAGAGGATGGGAAACCAT
The DNA here is from genome assembly GCF_023053635.1 of Elgaria multicarinata webbii. Lineage (NCBI taxonomy): Eukaryota > Metazoa > Chordata > Lepidosauria > Squamata > Anguidae > Elgaria > Elgaria multicarinata. Next base: position 28,481,326 of record NC_086174.1, read on the forward strand.
TTTCTGTAGAGGACTGCATTCCCTCTCAGGTATTCTCTCAGGGGCTACCTACCGCTGGTGGGCAGGGCCAGAGCCTGAAGTGGACAGGGCCATCCCCCCCCCCCCGCTCTTTCTCCTGCCAAGTCCCCTCTCTCCTTCTCTCTTCTTCCCATCCAGCAGGTTGCCAGGAAAGAGCATGTCTAACGCTGAAATTAAGACCGGCCTCTCTCTCAGTCTCTCCGGGCTTAGCTTCATGCATCTTTTCCTTCCGTGCTCCTAAGTTGTACCTGCAGCCCCCTTCGTCATCTTTATAGCTCTCCTCCCAATCGTTTCTATTTTGACTCTGCCTTAATGAGTGTGCGCTAAAGAACAGAACAAAAACAAAACCCTAGTCAAGCCCTGAATAGAGCAAAACAGCTTTATCCTGTGCCATAATACTTCTATCGATACATCCTTCTGTGGCATTTGCCCGGCGGCAGAAGTGTTCTACTGTACAATGGAAGTTCAAGCCTTTTAATGTATTTCTTTCTTTCGTGCCTTTCTGTGAGCTGTTAAATTATAGAATAAAGCTGCCAGTGCTCCGGGCATAAGTAAATTACAAATACGGCCGGCAAACACCACTTCCAGGAATGCCTTGGTCTCATTTATGATAGGAACAGGGTGTATATGTGTGTGTGTGGAGTTATTCCTAACATTAGAAGGGATGCTATTCCAAGTTTTCTTACAGTGGTGCTTCACCCATAAACAATGGAAAACATCTGGGGTTATTACTACTTGGATTTTGCACTAACAAGAGACCTTGAGGCTATGATAGGGCTGGTTGATTTGGATCAATATGATAAATTCAACCTTCCTCAACCTATTCCATCCTACCAACAGCATGTGTCATTATTCCACTAAGCCTCATGCAAGGGGTTTTCTCCAATCCACTTCTCTTCTTTGACTCCTGTCTCGTATTGCCTACCAGCGGAACCTACCTGTTTCTTCAGCCTCAACCTGTGGCATCAGATAGACATGTGTGATGTTGATGATGGTGGCTATTGCTTCTGTTACAGCAGCTGTGGTTATTTTCAATGGCCATGACAGATATGGCTGTCTTTTCTATAAGAATGTTTCTCAACAGCAGCCCAGATCACCCTTGGTCTTTGAAATTGTCTTTTCTATGGAAGCTTTTTCAGGGATTAAAAAAAAACACCTTGGGATTTTTTTGGGGGGTGGGGGGGTAAAAATTTTGGAAGACTCAAATTGGATAACAAGTGGTTTGGAAGAGGTGTATCAGAAGCCAGAGAATCATTTCAGCAACCCTAAATGAAAAATGCTGTTGTTTCAATGGAGGAATGTTTTAATTTTTAATTTGATTTTGATGAAGCAATGGAATGGGAAGCAATCTGGAGATTGTGTCAACAAACAGTTGTTAGAATTCCACTAACCACAACAACATTGACCTTTGTTCTTATAATAAATACAATAAATACATTATATTTTTGCTTGCAATCACATGATCACATGGGTCCTTTCGATTTGTTTGTTCGTTTTGTTTGCCTTATTTGCATTTGAGGAAACGTTTCTTTTGTATTTTCTGTGAAATGTCTTTAACATAAAAATGGCCAGGGGTCTGTCTACATGCAGGGAAAGCCCAGCGCTGGCTGTGGATCTGTGCCCCACTGGTTAGATGACGCAGGCGCAGGTTCACAGCCACCGGAAGGCTTCCCTGCGATGCTCCGATTTGAAAAAGTTGGTGATTTACCCCAACGTTTTCAGAGCGGGCGATGTCAAAACAGGCCTTCTGCCAGGTAATGCTGCTCTGTGGCCAATCCGGAGCCAACCCAGGGGTGAAGCCTGGTGGGAGGAGACCAGTGATTAGTCGCCTTCCACCAGGAAGAGGGTGGGGGAGGCTCCGGGGCCCGGATGGCCACCCTAAAACCCCACGCTCCCTCTTTGGTGTTGGGGTTACCCGATGCCGCCTCAGGAGAGGGAAAGCACAGGGTTGAGGAGGGACGTGGCACCAACTGGCATTGTGAAGACAGCCGCAAAAAAAAGTGTGTCGGCGGGAGGCACCACCAAAACTGTGGGTAAGAACCTGAAAGCTCTGGTGCTTGAAATATCAAAACAATTTTTTAATTATTATTGTAATCCAAACTATGAGAAAGTAAATCTTCTTAGTTTAAAACTTGCTATAGAAATTGTATGATGCTCAACGTTTCGGGTCCGAGGACCCTTCATCAGGAGCTATAAGGGTCCGGGGACCCGAAACGTTGAGCATCATACAATTTCTGTAGCAAGTTTTAAATTAAGAAGATTTACTTTCTCATAGTTTGGATCACAATAATAATTAAAAAAAATTGTTTTGACATTTCAAGCACCAGAGCTTTCGGCTTCTTACACAATTGTGAAGACAGCCCCCAGGGCTGGAAAGGGGCACACAGATAGGCAACAGCACACTGTTGGTTGTTTTACTATGGTTTTAATTTTTGTGAACCGCCCAGAGAGTTTCGGCTATTGGGCGGTACAGAAATGTAATAAATAAATAAATAAATAAATAAATAAATAAATAAAACCTTTTTAGCCCATTCTGTGCCTATTTATTTTTTAATACTGATAAGAACATAAGAAGAGCCATGCTGAATCAGGCCAAGGGTCCATCTGGTCCAACCCTCTGTCCACACAGCAGCCAACCAGCTGTTGACCAGGGACCAACAAAGCAGGACATGGTGCAACAGCACCCTCCCACCCATGTTTCCCAGCAACTGGTGCACACAGGCTTACTGCCTCGAATACTGGAGATAGCACACAGCCATCAGGGCTAGTAGCCATTGATACTCCAAGAAAGATAGAAAAATGATACCCAACAACAATAACTAACAACATTTATTTATTTAGGAAATGTATACCCTGCATGTTCTGTCTCAAAACGGACAGCCCAGGCAGATGATGTCATTCAATAAAACAATTCATCAAATACAAACTTAGGAAAACACGCTGTTAAAATATAAATGACAATGAAAAAAGAGCAGATTAAAAATCTATACAGTTTGAAAGAGCATTAAAACGTCTGCAACTTGGAGAGTTAAATGCCTGCCAGAGTAAAAAGGTATATACAAGGCAGCAAAACACCCTAAAGGTCTCCCCTAGGCAACCACTGAAAAGGCTCTTACCCATCTGGCTAGCTGTTCCTCTGTTGCCGGGATGCAGAGCAGAGTTTCCCCAGCAGATATTAATACATTGGCAGATTCATATGGGAGGAGGTGGTTTAGGTAGACTGGTCCCATGCTGTTCAAGGCTGGAAAACGGATTGCCAGCCCTTTGACTTGGGCCTGTAAATGAATTGGAAGGCAGGGAAGATGTAACAAGAGAGTCCTGTTATCTCAGTAACTGGCTCCCATGAACATTTTAGCTTTTGGACCAGCTGAAGTTTCCAGACACTCATCAAAGGCAGCCACACATAGAATGCATCACAGGAGTTTAATCTCCATGTAACCAGGACATGCTTTGGCATTAACATAATAAGTAGAAAATGCAATCAGCTTCAACAACCATTTATAACAATGTGCACATAGATGCAGCAGCATTCATTGCACTGCATGCTGCCAGTGTGCAGAGCACTGAATTGCACCCTGAGGTAGCAGTGCTTTATTATTTTCAGTCATATTTGGATTCAAGATTCTCAGAGCAAGTGGAAGTCACAGTACTATCTTTTCAATTTATTCATTTCATTTCTACACTGCCCAATAGCCAAAGCTCTCTGGGTGATTCACAAAGATCAGAAAACAAAAACATAATATAAAAAACCTGTAACATAAAACATTTTAAAACTATTTTAAATCACTGGAAACAGTTACAATAATATACACTGATAAAACAACTGATTTTTTAAAAGAAAGCTATCATATCCTGTCAAAATGCTCAGGAGTAGAGGACAGTCTTAACCCGACACCAAAAAGATCACAATGTTGGCACATCAGCCAACATGACACCTCCCCCAACTGCCCATTGGCTCTCCCTTGCTCAAACTGTGGTCTTTGCTGGGACAACAGTCCAATTTGCCCATTGCTTATCTAGCTGCCACCATCTTGCTTCTGCTTTCAGATTATAACCTCCAGCATCCTGGTCCTTTTGAAATAGATACCTTACCTTCAGCCTCAGCCAGTGAAAGCCTTTGTTTTGGACCCCTCTTGTCCGCATGACTCAACAAGCCTCAAATGCATAGTTCCCGGCAGTAATAAATCCCTGACTCTATAAATACTCTAGCAAGTGCTCAGATTTGGTTCCGGATTAGCTGCCTTTGACCCAATGCTGTCAAGAAGTGGAAAGATACTAGGGTAAGTTTCTTTGGAAGGAGAGCACACTGTCTTACTGCCCTGTTCCATCTAGGCTGTGGGCAAGGAGGCAGCTGGAACTTGAGTTAATTTCAGGACTATGGACAGCAATCCTAGAGCCGGAGTACTGACAAGTTACTCCAGCATTCCAGCAATGACTGAGAGTAACTTGCAGGGATTTATAGTCAGGCCAGGGGAAACTCCACACCCTCAGAAGCTATATTGGGGTGTTAAAGGGCCAGCCAACATTTCCTGCAGGTATTGGCTTTTCCTGTGGAGTGAAGGTTGGAGGGATGAAGGGGCAGTTGGGGAGCTGCTCGTCTAGGTCTTCCTGTTCACTAGGAGAGTCTAGGAGTTAGGAGGCAGTGGCACCTACTGGGAGTCATGTGGATATTATATGAGATGTGGAGCAATGGGTACCAGGACTGAAAGACCAGGGACTGGAGGCTTCGATCTCTGAGGGCCCATGGTCCTGGACAATGATACTTCCGGTGTCTTTCTAAAAATTAGTTTATTTTGGAAGTGTATGGGTTGAGGGGGCATAATAAAAGTGCTACAGCAAGAATGGGCAGTGCTAGACCCAAAGGTTCAGACGCTAAAAAGCTCAGCACTCATGCTGATTTCAATCATATCTCACAGCTAGTATCAAACCCATTTTTCCTAGTCTCCGGACTGGGTTGGAATGGCATTCCCAGGAAGGCCATCTCATAATCTACATTCCATCAGGCTAGAGAATGAGACTGGTCCAAAAGGGCTCCTACTATAGTATTGGTGTTCAACTGAACCGACTCTATCCATAGGTGAGTCAAGCCCTGGTTACCTAAGCCATGTAAGGAGAAGGCCTTACCAACACTATTTGCTTGGCCAATAAGTGTGTGTGTGTTTGCCTGGGAGTAAGAAAAGAGGATTTCAGCTCTAGAGCTCAAACGACTACCCAGAATTGATGTGGAAATCTATATTCAAGAAATGCAATTTGCATCTTCAATGCAGATAGAGGAAATACGAGCTCTGGCACAGTGCTTGTGGGTAATTTATGAGTTCTGAGGAATAAGTGCATGTTGCAGCAATGGATTAATCCTGTTCTTCCTTCTGAACTATTGAAGCGCTCAGGCGGAACATTTCCATCTCCTTTGGAAGCTCTGTAACATTCAGGTCTTTCTTTTCTTTTCTCTCTCCCCCCTTTTTTTTTAAGACTGACAATTCCTGATTAAACAATTTGGGTTTATCCAGTTTTCTGCATGGGTTAGTCATTTTTGATCTGGCTATGCAGCTTTAAGTGGCACTTTTTTCTAAATACACATAACCTGTTCTAACGCAGCTGTGAAAGGATGTTGTGCTGAAAGCGCTTAATCACAAGGGTGCTCTGAAATGTTTGGGGGAGTCTTAGATTGGTTAAAGTGGGACAGTTTTCTTCAAAGTTGCTCCCGTTTTCCTTAAAATGTTTTCTGGTTCCTGAGAAATATAAACTCCTCCCTTTTGCCTTACACAGTGTGACATCAGGATACTTGCAGTGGGCATCTGAACATGACAGTGTTTAGAACTGCCAACACTCCTCCTTTATACCATGATCTATGGATGTGCATTCACTGTTGACAAGTGTATAGGCTGCTACACACACACATGCACACTCCTTGTGCTAGTGCAATGCAACTGCAGCAGCCCTGGCAGTCTCTAGTGTATGAAATCTGGGGATCCCAGTCCAGCAGCCCACCATCAGAGGCTTTGGGTGTATCAGCCAAGGATGATCTCAAGTTTAGAACTGCAGATCTTGTGATTCCTTAGGAACAAGTACCCTTATGGGCACAAAGAGGCCAGTTCCAGTGGAAGACTTCTGGACATCCAACTTCTTACTGATTCTTTTGTTAAGCCAACAGTGAAGAACCTCCTAACGGGAGAACAGAAACAACCCATGAAAATTCCATGCATTCCAATCCCCAAACCCCATTAATAGACAAGAGAGATGCCACACAGAAGCTATCCGGGGCAGAAGGAGGAGGCATCACCAGGAGAGTGGCCTGAGCAAACCTTTCAGGATGCCTACATATTTCACAGCCATCAGGGTCTAACCATTGCTGGAGTAACGTCCCAGATCTTTTGGTTTTAGGTGTAGGCAACCTCGATTTATTTGGTGGCCAGTTTGCAGTTGTGCAGCCATATTGGCTGAGGTATGCTGGTAGTTGCAGGACTTTTTTTTCTGACTAAAGATACATAGGGTTGCACCCATAAAAATACAAATCACACTTCTTTGAAAATGCACACACAGATAGTTGGTGGAACTTTAATACTGATTTTTAGTGCAAAGTTGATATAAATTATAAACTCATACAGCACAGTTACAAATTATGTATGCTCCACCAATGTAATTACAGAAAAATGAATTATTATTTTTTTGAAAGCATATTCTTCATTATTCAACAGACATTATTGGATTGTTAGAACACAGAATAATGAAATGAAAAGATCACTGCTTTAATTAATTTTCCTCCCCACATTCATCTTAGCTCATTTTAAAAGTTCAGGATTTCCCCAAAGCAAAACAGCTTCCACAGTATTTCTTCCTTTAAAAACTGGGATCCTCAGTCCTTCTCTGCCTCTTGGCATTTTCCTGTTCTTGATAAGTATGATAAGCATGATCAAATGTGGGTTGGGGGGAATGAGCACCTACAATTAGAAAAAAGTATCTAGAGTAAAAGGGAAAATGGAAGAAAAGTTTCTGAATGCAGACATAAAGGGGATCATACTTCCATTTTGTTCCTCTCCTTGCCTCTGCCTTTCAGGCTTTCATATAAGGCAGAAATGTTCAAACGTTTGGCCTGGAAATGCCTGGGAAAGCAATCATAGCTATTACAGCAGTTTGGAGCAAAACTTTCATAAACTATAACAGAACGAGACTGACCAGTTATTTGTGCATCCAGGAGGCAGACACACTCAAGCTGATCACAGGCACATTCAAGGGTCTTGGACACCACACCGCTAACCCCTATACATGTTTACTCAAAGGTAAGTCCTACTGACGTTGATGGGGCTATAGTGGTTATAGCATTGCACCCATAGTAGAACGTAGCCAATGAGACTTTTTGGATTTTCTGGTGGTCTTCCACCGCTTGCACCATGGCTGGAGTCAAGGGTAGGCATAGTTGGGCACCATCTAAGGACCAAGCCCTAGAAGAGACCCACAGACAAGAGCCCCATGGACTTGCTCTTCCTTTTCACCATTGTAAGCGGCTTGGCTCTTACTCTGGCTCAAACAACAAAGGGTTGTGAGCAGGGGGAGCAGCACGGCCTACTTGCTCATTGGTTCTCTTCCTGTCAACAAGCCAGTGGTAGCAGAAGCAGTGAGAAGCAGAATGAAGAGCAATAAGAGCTGGTGAGAATGGTGGTGAGAATGTAGACTCAAGAAGGGAGGGAAGGGTCACCATATGAAAAGGAGGACAGGGCTCCTGTATCCTTAACAGTTGTATTGAAAGGTGTCATTTGTATGCATGTAGCACCTGGTGAAATTCCCTCTTCATCACAACAGTTAAAGCTCCAGGAGACCTGCCCTCTTGACTAGATAAAAAAGAGGGCAGGGCTCCGTTAACTTTAACTTTGTGATGAAGAGGGAATTTCACCAGGTGCTGCATGCATACAAATGATACCTGCTGAAATTCCCTTTTCAATGCAACTGTTAAAGATACAGGAGCCCTGTCCTTCTTTCCATACGGTCACCCTAGGGAAGGGGCCCATTAAGGGTGTCATGGCCATGGGCCCTCCAAAACCCAGACCCAGCACTAACTATCACTGACCAAATGCAAACCTGTCTAGCTTTAGTTACATTGCTGTGTTGTGTGCTTTTAGGCAATGCCCTGGGAGTGGGTTAAACCTTGCAAGATCTGAATTCAACATTGGGTGACCATATGAAAAGGTGGGCAGGGCTCCTGTATCTTTAACAGTTGTATTGAAAAGGGAATTTCAGTAAGTGTCATTTGCATGCTTGCAGTAGCTGGTGAAATTCCCTCTTCATCACAACACTTAAAGCTGCAGAAGCCCTGCCCTCTTTTGTATCCGGTCACTCTAGTATAGCTACTGCAGCTTTAGCTATTGTGATGAAGAGGGAACTTCACCAGCTGCTGTATGCATATAAATGATACCTGCTGAAATTCCCTTTTCAATACAACTGTTAAAAATACAGGAGCCCTGTCCTCCTTTTCATATGGTCACCCTAGCACAGAGGCTTTCCAGTAGGGATACAGCAATTGTAGGGCCAGATCTACAATAAGCACGATATGACACTTTGAAAACGTTTTGAAGACGTTGTATCACCTTACATAGTAGGCATGGCCTATGCATACAAGCAAATTGAAGTAAAACCTGGTTTCCCCCACCCACCCCTAAAACACCCCACAGATTGTGATCTTAATCTCTATTTGCAATTCATTGCAAATACATGCACATTTGCTCATTCTATTCTGAATACAAATTTGTATTTTCTGTTTAATATGGAAAACTGAATGGCAAAGGAAATCATTTAAAAGCAACAAAGCCCCACTCTCTGGGCCTGGTTAAAACAAACAAACATTTAATATAGTATATTACCTAGAGCAGTGAGTCTGGATGTGGGTAATTCACAGTGCAACCCTGTACATATCTACTCAGAAGTAAGTCTCATTGATTTCAAGAGGTCTTACTTCTGATTAGACATATATAAGATTGTGAACCAGCCAGAGAGCTTCTGCTATGGGGCGGTATAGAAATATTTGAAACGAAATGAACTGCACTGTCAATTCCTCAAACTTTCATAAAGTTTATAGACTGGCTTTGGGCTAATCTCTAATTCTTAGTTTAGCCTACCTCACAGGATTGTTGTGAGGGTAAAATGAGGGAACTTCATATACACTGGTTTGCACTGCTGGGGAATACAAATCTGATCAAAAATATATATAATGGAGTATAAATCTGGAATACAAATCTGATAAATAAATATAAATTTATTGTAACCAGTGACTAATTTGAAAATGAGAGGTGTTGGGTACAAGCTTGTCTGAAAGCCATGAATGTGAACCTGAGGCATAAGCAGTGTCAGGGAATAGTTTCAGCACTGTAGTGGGGCCATGTAGTTAGTAGCTAAGATTTATTCAGAAAGAGTCTGGAGGTGTTTGGGCCTATTCAGCCTCTGGAATGTCAGAATCTGTGTGAGCTTTATCTCCGTCAGTGTCCTTCTGAGCAGAGGGGGGAAGTGATGGTCTCTCCCCCTGCCCATTTGGGAAGTAGCCCCTGGCAAGCAGGAATACTGGTAACTCTCCATGAGAACTTGACAGAGAAAGGGTGGGGGTTTGCAGAAGGATCACCCAGAATGAAGTGTCACCTTGTTTGGAGAAGGGCCTTGCTGAAAGACCAAAAGCCCTTGTCTGTCAAGTGATCCGGAAGAGGCGTCTAACAGCCACTCCTCCCTTTTGAAGCTGATGCAAAGGTGAGGAGCCTTTGCTAGGGGCATCGCCCGAAACCCCTCCCTCTTTGGATCCACCGTCTGCATCTCTGGGGGCACTCTGCACATGGTCTCTCCTAATTGGAACTTTGGATTACTAAGGACTTGCCATTGAAAGTGCTGTGAGGCTTTTCATAGATTCGAACTCTCATTTGCTGTGGATTGTATGTCTTTGTTGGTCGTTGGCTCAGTGCGCCGGCAGACTGAGCTTGATCTATGACTTTTGGACTTTCCTGCCTCATGCGGCATGGAGTTGCTATTAACCATCATTTATATGATTTCCAAACTGTGCAATAAGCTTTTGCCATGGGACTTCCTGCAATAAAGAAGTCTCACTAAATTTTGGTGTCCTGCGTCAGTTTGGCGGAATGTGTGCTTGCTGGGAAACCTGGCAAGGGTGGTGGCTGGAGTTACTCTGTCATGAAGGAAAGGAATAAAACACTGCACACGCTCAGAGGCAACTCCCTTTGTTATCTCCCTTGTGTTATGCAATGGCTCTAATTAAGGCCTGCCTGTAACACTTCCTCATTTTAGTGTGGTTTTAGAAGGTCTTGGGATTAGCTACAGCTTTGTTGGTGAACCCTAAGAAAGAAAGAAGAGCCCTGATGGATGAGACCAAGGGTCCATCTAGTCCAGCATTCTGTTCACACAGTGACCAAGCAGCTGCTCATGGGAAACCCAAAAGCAGAACATGAGTGCAACAGCACCTTCCTGCCCATGTTCCCCAGCAACTGATGTGCATAGACATACTCACACCCATCTTGGATTGAAAGACCTGATTATTGGAGAATGGTGTGAGCAAGACAGCAATATTTGCTTTTCCGTTGCAACGGGTGCCAACTACTCTACATCCCAAACTACCCCTGAGATGGCAGCAAACCACCTTTTCGAAATCCTGGTACAGTTTCAAACTATTAGTCCATCTTGCCGCATTAGGGTACCAGGCTAAATTGTTTCGTTTGACTTTAGAAATGGCACGAGTGGAATATTTGGTTACCTCTGTCGGTTTGCTGTGCAGATTAATAACAAACACAATTTTGTGGATCCCCCACCCACCCCGACTATCCACTGCCAATCTTCGAGTTTCAAGGCTTTTGCAAAGGACTGTTGCATAAACAAGCCAAGCTGCATAAACAAGCCAAGCACACGCAGCCATTTTCCTATTCTAAATCCACCCACTCAGTTGTTCTCTTATGACTGAGGAACAGAGCTGTACCAAGGGTACATTCACAGGGCTTGAGTAGCAGACATCTGTCCTGAGCAGGATCCCCTGCACGGAAAGTTTTTGTGGTGCTGAGAAATTCCTTCCACAAGATAATAGAAAGATCTTTTCATCTGTCAGTTGTGCTAGAAAAAGAAAAGATTCCATAAAATCTGAATACGAAGCCCCATGGAAAAGACCAGCTACACACCCTGGAAGACCTGCTGCTGCTATTTCAACATCATGTTTGCATAATGAATGCAAGCACAAGACGACCTCACTTATTCCTCTCTAACATACCCAGATTGCACACCCAAAAGAATAACAGTTGGTTTGCATTTCGGCTGCTCTTGGAAAGGTCTGTATTTACTTATTCATATGTTTATGAGACAGAATTATTGGTGGATGCAAATTCAGCACCCTCAGTCTGCATTTCTCTGAACCTGAAAGGATACCATGATCAGCCTGTTCCTTTCTCATCTATTTGCCCCTTGAACTTTCCCTCTCTCCTTGGATCTCATTCATTAGTAAACTCAACGTTAGTAAACTCAACACTAATGAAGCTCATGGATCCCAAACAGCCAGAGCAAAGAGGTAAAAGCCTGTTCAGGGCCTGTTCAGACAACCACAGTAGGAGGGTGGGTAGAGGAACTATGGAGTGGGGAGGGATAGGAAAATCCCTGCAGCCGCCGAAATGGCAACCTAGCGTGTCTGGTTTCAGGGATTTCCCTGGGTCACCGTGGAGCGGCCGCCACACAACTCAGGGAGCCCGCCACACATTTGATCACCCCCAGGGCATGTTACCCCCACTGTAAAAGATAGGTAATGGGGGGGTACTTGAACCATCATGGAGGGGAATACCCCCCACATTACATGCTAACCCACCATGGATCGTGCTTTTTAACAATCCATGGTGGGTTAGCATCATGTCTGAACAAGCCCTTTGTGTCTTACCTGCAATTAGTACTAGCAAACCCAGCAGAAGTTAGAACTTCAGAATTGTTTGGTTAGATAGGGGATGTGGATGGACATTACTGAGATGGTTTTTAAGCTTGGAATGCAGATAAAATGCAGAAGATGTAACAGTAGCACAATACTTTGATTACATCCAATTAAAAGTCATACACAAAAAATCAGCAAGTAACTTCCAGTTGGGACCATGTTTGGATTTCCTCCCTATAGGATTTGGGTACCTGGATTTCTTTGTTCCCTTTTGCCAAGTCTTAGCGCTATAAAGTACTGAGAGTTAAGTAAAGATTTTGGCTCCTGTTTTATGAAGATTATTTTCAGTTTTACTGTTTTATTGTTTTAGATTCTAATGGCTTGTGGGTTGTTGTTTTTAAATTACATTTCGGAGAAATCTGGACTTAGGTTTACAAAAAAACAAGAAAAAAGTGGGACATAAATGTATTTACAGAGAAGTAAAGATAAACTAGAAGCAGATCCTCACATATAATGTATGTGAGCATTGTCCCATTGCTCACATACGATGGGAGGGAATATCTGGGCTCTTTACTGTTTACTAATGTCTATTAATATAACTAGAATCTGCTCCAGGTTCTTTGAGAAAGAGAGCCATGGATAAGTCGTAAGTAAATTCCTAACACTATGTATAATATGCTACTCCCTGTAGTAGGAGGAATAGATACCTTAGGCTGCAATTCAAAACACATTCACTAGGGAGTAAATCCCATTGAACATAGGGGGACTTACTCCTGGGTAAACATGCATACAATTATGTGGTTAACTGCACCCAGAATTCTGTTCTTCAGGTTTAATTAGGTTCTGTAATGAGCTACATTTATCCCACCCATTCACAGCGTTTTCAAACCTTGTGTCCTTTGGATGCGTTGAACTACAGCTTCTATCATCTCCAACTAGCAGACCATTCTGGCTGGGGATGATGGGCGTTGGAGTCCAACACACCTGCAGCATGCCAGTTTGGGCAAGGCTGGAACTGTACAGTATAATAAACAAACTCTTGCAATGAGCTGCTTATACTATTGTGCCAAATCAATGTCAACAACGTCTGGTATTTTGCCACTGAGCGCTTTAGTAATATCATTATAGTATTTCAGACTGATGTGATGGACGTTGCAAACTTTTAGGAACAGCCAGTTAATTAGCCTCCACCAACTGAAACTGCTGATTGCTCAGGATAACACCTTGCAAACAACTTTCTTTTCCAGGAAGTATTCGTCAACTGACCACCCACTGTTTTTATTGACGTTTGTATTAAATCGAACAATTTTAATTTGCTGTTTTTAATCCTTTTACTGTTTTATTCCTATATGCACCGCTCCGGAATTTATTTTAGATATGGAGTGGTATATAAATATTATAAATAAATAAATAAAAATATCAGTTTTCTTTCCACTGCATGAAATACTATATTGGACATATTGGTTTCATTTCAAGTTGCAGATTTTTAAAAGAAAATAATCAAAGACATTTTACATTCATCTTTTCATCAATTGCATTGTTTGTTTCCTTGGGCTTTGTCAGGGCTAATTCAGTTAATCAGTATAAAGTGTACAGAATGATATTCACCACTGCAATCCTATATCCATTTATTTATTTTATTTTTATTTAAGCATTTTTATGCCACCATTCAGCCAAAAAAGGCTCTCATGGCGGCTTACAAAAGTATTTCTTGACAGTCTTGGAATAAGCCCCATTAAATTTATGGGACTTTTGAATAGTGCACTGTAAAATTCCAACCTTAACAGGCCAAAGTTAAGATAGTGCTACTTCAACAACATGATGTTATAGATGTCTTCTCAGAAGTAAGTCCCACTGAGTTCAAAAAGATTTACTTCTAGGTGAGTATGTGAAGGGTTGCAGCCTTATAGCACAATTCTATACCTACTTTCCTAGGAGTAGGCCCCATTAAACACAATGGCACTTCCTTCTGCTTAAATATATTTTATTTATTTATTACATTTCTATTCTGCCCAATAGCTGAAGCTCTCTGGGCAGGTCACAACAGTTAAAGCCGTTAAACACGAGACAATACAATGCAATATAAAAGTTTAAAATGTTTAAACGGCAATATAAATAAGAACCAAACAGAAGCTAGCAGCATTGCAAAGATTGAAAATACAGTACCAGATTTAAAACAGAAACTGAAACACTAAAATGCCTGGGAAAAGAAAAAGGTCTTCACCTGGTGCTGAAAATGTAGGCGCCAGGGAAGCCTCTCTGGGGAGCTCATTCCACAATCGGGGTGCCACAACAAAACAGGCCCTCTTTTTTTTAATAAAGGATTGCACTCCTATATATGGGGATTGTGTTCCAATTATGCAATCCTATGCATGGGTAAGGCATGCTGGGAGTTGTAGGGCTTTTTTCTGTCTAAACATGCATAGGATTGCACCCTAAATTACTTATGCCCTCTAAGTCAGATGCCTTTTTGGTTTATCCTATTATGGAATTACCCTATTATTACTTTTGGATTTTTTCTAATAAACCAATGAGGCTATTTGCAGTTATTATACAAATAATAAATACAACTGGCATCAGCTTCCCTGTGGGAAAGAAGAAAGAGCAAGGGAGAGAAGAGCAGGCAAAGGAAACATCAGGGCCAGTTCGACTTGGACCGCTGCCACCTTCCCACCCTCAGAGATAAGATAGGGTGACCATATGAAAAGGAGGACAGGGCTCCTGTATCTTTAACAGTTGCATAGAAAAGGGAATTTCAGCAGGTGTCATTTGTATATATGAAGAACCTGGTTAAATTCCATCTTCATTGCAACAGTTAAAGCTGCAGGAGCTATACTATAGTGACCAGATTTAAAAGAGGGCAGAGCACCTGCAGCTTTAACTGGTGTGATGAAGAGGGAATTTCACCAGGTTCTCCATATATACAAATGATACCAGCTGAAATTCCCTTTTCAATACAACTGTTAAAGATACAGGATCCCTGTCCTTCTTTTCATATGGTCACCCTAAGATAAGAAGAAAGGCAGGCCAATTCCATCAGCTCTGCTGAAAGTTTTTTCCTTGTCTTCCCTCCTCCTCCCCTTTTCCTTGTGTGATGTGACTTTTTAATTTGTATGCTGGCAGGGGTCACTCCCTTATTTTGTTGATTGGCTGAAAGTAGCTCTAGGAGCCTTTTAGAGCTGAGAAGTGGAATAAAAAACATTTTAAGGATGCAATCCTATGTATGCTTAGACAGGAAAAAGTCCAAGCATAGGAATGCACCCTTATGGAAATAAATAAACGCTTTGCTATTTATGATAATTGTAGCCTATTGTTTCGAATGCAACCCGCATTTTGTTGTCTTGCCTCCTCTCTCTCCCTCCGTTCGTCTCCTTCCAGCTTCCGCAGCTTCCTGCGACAGGCATCAAAGTAGCTTCTCCCCCTAACAACGGTTGCCTGGAGAAAGTCCTACACGCCAGGCAACGCGCCTCCTCGCCGCCGATTGGTTGACTTCGGGCTCTTTGCTTCATCAAAGAATCCGTGCCATAAAACTCAGACGTAAGAAATTGTAGACTCACACACAGTACTAAACTGCTGGAGTGAATTCGGATGTCATTTTTTTTTTGGTCTCCCCAAAAGCGGGAGAGCCGCCTATAGAAAAGAATGGAGCAATGGAGCCGAGAGAGAGAGTATGTAGACTGCACTGCAAGGCTGTCGTGAGCCATAATGGACTTTATTACCAAAGGAGGGTAATTTTCTAAAAGTTTAAAAATATAGAGAGGAATTTCCAAAACACACATTTTTTAAACCAAAAAAGTTCAAGTTAGAGAGAATAATCTTTGCTATTATTTTTTGTACATGGTGTCACACTAAAATCCTAAATTTCTCTATTCTTTTCAATGGGCATCTTAATTTCCGTCCGGGGAAAATCCGTCAAAAGGAACCAAGAAGTCTACTTTGGCAATGGCATTGTGACTCTTTTTCTCTCTCTCTAGGGCAGCAAATGACAAGAAGAACGCAGGCGCAGTACACTCCATCCCTTAGGCTGTCTACATCCTTGCCTGATTAGAAACCTGCTGTCTTCCGAAGCTGGCAAAGAAAATCTCAACGCGATTCGTAAACTCTACATTCTGTACATTCTCTTGGGTCCCTAAATTAATCTCCGTAGCTTCGCCTCACTTTCCTTTTGAGGCCACATTTCTCAGGCACAGCAGAGGTGCCTCCCTCAGGAAAGAGGTCCAAGAACAAGCCTGGCGCATAGAAGGTCCTTTTTCTTGCAGGCGTCGCAACCGGTGCCTGCCTGCTCGCTAGGCTGGGGAAGCGGGGTTGCGGACGCGGAGCGGCGGGACCGCCCTCGGGCGCCGTCATGTATTACAAATTCAGCGACTTCAGCCAGAGGCTGGTCGGCGTCGGCGCTTCCGCCGCCTACACTCCGCAGGTAACGAGCAGCCACGTTTGCGCGGCGCTGGGGCCTTGACCTTCACGACCTGACTCCGTAGTGGGAGCGGAACTTCTTTACGGATCCCCACGAGGGCCCTTTTTCGTGGAACGAGAAAGGATGGCAGAAGATCCGTTACTGGAGGAGGAAGAGGAGGAGGAGGGCGCTACAGGTGGAAGGCAGGAGCACGTGACTCCTGCCTTTGGTGGGTCCTGTTCTGGCCACGGGTTGGTTGAAAAAGAGAAATGCCTCGACAGGTGACTTTCAGGCATGGTAATTTTTACCATGGGTAAAAGCCAACGTAAGCCCTACTTAGAGTAGATCCATTTCAACGAATGGAACTTGAGTTAATCATGGCTAACTTGAGACCCATTTATGTCAATGGATCTACTCTTAAGTAGGACTTAGATTGGATTCTGCCCCTGTTTTATAGAGGTCCTGCTTCTGCTTGGAGGGCTCTTCAGAGGACAGCCCCATCTGAAGGCATCCTCTCTTCCAGGGGTGGGCAACTTGTAGCCCTCCGGATGTTGTTGGACTGCTGGCTGGAGCTGATCCCAGTCTTAGGCCACAGGTTGCCCACCCTTCCATATGAAGACCAGGTCTGGTATAAAGGTCAGGGAGTTTGAAATTGTCCATCATCAACAGGTAGTACCTGCCTAATAGGCTGCACAGGCTATTTGGTCGCAGTAACTGCCCAACTACAGTGAGACGCATTGCATTTCTAGTTAAATTATCAACATTCTTTCTAAATGTGCATTTGTACACATAAATTAATATGTGCAATTTTTTGCAAACTTGTCCTATGTTTGCCACCCTATATTTAGGGTTTGCAAACAAGCCTTGGGAAAGATGGGACAGGGCAAGTTGGAATTGAGATGTTCATAAACTTTGTTCACAGACACAACTTTAGCCCAAAGAGATATCTCTTCTGCTTGCTTTTTAAAAAATGTACACACTGTCCTATGGTAATGATTATGAGGACTAATTATAAAAATAAAACAACACAGTTCAGTAAAATATGTAACCATAATAAAATACATAAGCATAAGGAAAGTTAAAACAAAATAAAATCAGATGCCAAAATCATAAGAACATAAGAGTTGCCTTAGATCAGTCCAAGGGTCCATCTAGTCCAGCATTCTGTTAAAACAATGGTCAACCCGCTGTTGACCAGGAACCCACAAGCAGGACGCAAGTGCATCAGCACCGTCCTGCCCATGTTCCCCAGGAACTGGTGTACATAGGCGCATTGCCTCTGCTACTGGAGGTAGCATATAGCCATCAAGGCTAGTAAGCATCAATAGTGTTCTCCAAAAATTTGTCTAGCTTGCTTTTAAAGTCATCCAAATTGGTGGCTATCACCATGTCTTGTGGTAGTGAATTCCGTAGTTTATGCGCTGTATGAAGGTCTTCCTTTTATCTATCCTAATTTCTCACCAATCAGCTTCATGGGAAGACCCTGGGTTCTAGTATGAGGGAGGAAGAAAAATGTCTTCCTATCCATGTTCTTAATTCCATGCATAATTCTGTACAAAACTTGTTGATCTCAGTGTAATATGGCTTCTAAGTACGTACACTGAAATTGCAACTAAAGACAAAGAATAAATGGTTAGGATACTGTTCCTTTATGCCTCCTCATCCAACAAGCTAGTAGAGCTGCTATCCTCGTTTGTGATTCTCTTGCAAAGGGATCAGTGGCAGCCAGTGTGTGGATCTCTCCCTGTGGGAATTGCTCTTGTCTGTCAGAGGGGTTCTCAAACTTGGAATACAGAGAAAATGTATCAAAGCTCTGATTCCCTGCCCCCACCTGATGTCTAATTACCTAATTTTAATTGTAGACATTTCCTAGCTTTTCATATGGGCTCAGCATGCAATACCATAAATCTTTAACTTCATCCTATATGAGTTTCTCACACGTGGTATAAGTTAGGGTAAGAGTCCAGTGACCAAAGTGGTGAGTTCAATCATTAAGAAGAAAGTTAAACTTCTCATCTATAACCCAATTTTGCACCCATGCACTGGGGCCAATAGCACATCCTGATGCTTTTTTCTCCTTGGTTAGAAACTGCTTTTCAACTCCATGCTCTGCAATATTTGATTTTTGATGAGAGGAAATGTCCATGAAGTATTGAGTGAATACTTAGCAAATGAGCTTCCATGTTAGATTTCGCTGCATCCAGAAACCATATTTACAT
Source organism: Elgaria multicarinata webbii (assembly GCF_023053635.1). NCBI lineage: Eukaryota > Metazoa > Chordata > Lepidosauria > Squamata > Anguidae > Elgaria > Elgaria multicarinata. The sequence continues at coordinate 28,499,840 of NC_086174.1, forward strand.
GTCACAGATGCTGATAGGCTTCACTTGGGCTCATATAAGTGGGTTCAGATTTCAAGGGGACGGGCATTACAAACCCTGGCCTTAATAATAGAGATCACCATGATACATTTGGAGTGACAGGACCCTGCCAAAATTAAATGAAATATTACTGGGTTGGGGTTGGGGTGGTAGTGTGGAGGCTTTTGCTAAAATGCACATTCTTGAGCTTTGTCCAAATAGAAGGCTGCACTTTCCCACCCTAAACTGAAGTGTCACCTGGCTTACACAGATCTTCTGTCTATTTGTACAGCCTTGTATTTAACAACTTGCCTGGTCACCATAGGCGACAAGGAATTCCAACACAGAGAAGTGAATGGGTTGTCAGAAGAGGGATGGATATCTCCAATCTGCTTGACTTCAGCCTCTCCCTTCTTCAGGTCTCTCCTTCTCTGCCAACTTGCTTGGATAGAAGGGTTTTGTTTTTTTACTATCCTGAGAGGCTAGTATACTGTGTTCTATATAAGTCACAAAGGAGGGGAGTTCATCTTCTCTGCAGCTGGCATAAAACACAGGCTAGCAGCCTCTTTGCAGGCTACTCAAAAAGTTTCTGGCTGGTAACTTTTGTGGTTTTGTTTACTTGTTGGTATTACTAGGTATGGAGGTGTGGAAAAGGCATGGATATGACAATGTCTTGCTGCTGTTAATGCTGAGTACTGGATGCAGCAATAGCTCAAAGCAGCAATATGTCCAGTCAATAATGCACTGGCTCGTTAAGTCAGGAGTATATGTTTAACTTTTATGGGGGAAAGAACTGCAAGTCAGGTCAGGATTTGTCAGACTTTCTTGTTGAAGTACCCAAAGGTACATGCATTTGCTACTTCTTTGTGTGTATCACAATCCTAAGTGCATACCTCAAGCGAGAGAGCAATCCTGTGGTCCCCGGGGAGGCATAAGTAGAAAGAGAGGTCTGCTGATGTGTTGGGAGGAAGGGGCATGACAGGAGCAGACTGAGGGAGGCCTTGCATCCACAGAATCCAAATCTCTCCTCCAGTTCCCTGATGCACCACCAAAGAGCCCAGTAACTATGGCAGCCCTGGATCTGGTGTTAATTTCCTCCTCATTGATGTCAATGGGAGGGGAATTGTTTTTGTTTACAAGGGCTGCAGCATTGAAAAGATTTTTTTAAAAAGGCACCCCCCCTTACCTCCTGCCCTGGCTGCAATGAGCCAACAAGTCATAGGAAGTGGCAGAAGCTATGCTGCAGCTTTCCCCCTCTGCCCACTATAAGATTACTCGATCCACGTCTTTGGGGCTGAGGCAGTACTATGTTTTTTAGGATTGAATTGACTGAAATCCTAACTCAGTGTTAATTTATGGCACCTGCACCTGCAATATGATTCTCTACATCGCCAAAGCTATGAAAGCATCCTGGAAAAAGCCCTGGTGCGTGGCTGTCTGCAACAGCGAGATTAATGTCTAATCTACTCGGACCTTGTATTCAGAATTATATTCATAAAATACTAGGTAACACACAGTGCTTGACACATGGGGTTGGGGGGATGATTTTAAAAACAACATACTGGTGCCTAGGAATCTATCCCCTTCCACCAGTTCTGCTACCGAAGATCCTGGCACCTTGATTCTATGTAACATGTAGAAACAAATCTGAATAAATATTGATAGTGCCGCTAATCTATAAATGTACAGCTTTATCCTTTGGTTCCTTTCAGGTTACAGCGGAAGCTCTAAATCTCTTACTATTCAGAATGGGTTTAAAGATTTTAAACCACTCTCTGCGTACTGAAGACCACTAAGCTGCTTCACATGATCTTTTTGGTGTAGGAATATTAATTAACGTTAACCTGTAGTCAAGTGGTTGTCCATATGCTTCCCTTCATTTCAATCCTTTTGCTGTAGGTGCACAATTTGTTGCTGAGCTTGGTAGCCAACCACAACTTTCTGCAGGTTAGCTGTGAAATCTAAACCCTGCTAATTGCCTGCAGCAGTAAGAAAAATTCTGGATTAATCAGATTGTTATCATCAGAATTTCACTAATAAAATGATAGACATAACACAAGCCTTGGCACAGTGGGGTTTTTATAATAGCGCTGGAGGAGAAGCAAGCAACTAGCAAAGCATTAGGGATACAGGAACTAAGGGACATGGAGCAAGTCTCCTATCAACGTTCTGGATAGATCTCTTCTCAAACCCCAAGAAGTCGTGTTCAGATTATCATATCTCAGCTTAATGTGCCAAGTTATGAATTAGCATTTTTGCCTCACACTCAACCCTTTAGATCATTCCTTTGCATGAGTGAACGAACAAGGAAGTCTGGTGGTAATTTATTACGTGAATAAAGAAGGTGGGAGAACACCCCCACCGGCATACAAAGAAATATGAAAAACATAGGTGGAAGGGCAAAGAGAGTCAGTCCCAGGATGCCCTAAATTGAATTGTATTGAATGGAATTTAAATGAAATCAAATTAACTAATCAATGTTAAATATTTTATATCCAGGCTTGAATAATTAAGTAATTAAGTATATATATTTGGATTGACTCCAAATGTACATATGCAACACATTAGTTGACTCTTGGAACCAGAACTATACAATAATAAAAACATTATTTTTTAAAAAAAAGGAAGTTTTCCATTAACCATGGTTTCGTGTTTCATCCAAACCAAGAAACTGGACAATGGGTTTGGAAGAAGCCATGACATTCAGCTCTGTTTTGAATTTGCTTCTGAAGCCACTAACCGTAGTTTCCTAGTTGGGATGAAATGGCAAATGGTAGTTGAAGAGTTCTAGTACGTTCTCTCATCCTGAGAAGGGAGGATGGAAGAGGCTGCATGCACATACACAAGGTTTGCTTATAATTCGGCCTATTAAGCTGAGATATGAGTGGCTGAATCACTGCCCAGGTGGTGCACTCAACAGTGCTGGCACACAGCTCCATGCAGTGGGGCGTGACTGTGAAGAGAATGATGGGTAGCTAGGCTCTGTAAATTGTTGCTGCTATTGTACAGCAGCCCAATCCAACTTAGAGTGCCGAACACCTAATGCTGTCAGTGAGGAACTGTGAGACTGCTGTTACTGATGAGACTGGTGCAAGGCGACTCATTAGGCAGGTGGGGCAGCTGCTGCACAGCAGATTTTTGGTGTCATGGAAAGGCAGAAATTCGTTAGATGATGATGATGACTGTGATTGTCTTTTTACCGTCAGGAAGGGAGAGAAATACTTGTGGGATTTTCTGTTTAGGTGCTGAAATAACTTGGCTGGCCTTGGGTACTACGTCCCATGGCTTTGCAGGGAGAGGTATTATTTGCTGCTCTGTCTTAGGCAGCAAAATGTCTTGGTCTGGCCCTGACTGAAAGCCTCACAGCAGCATAGTAATCTGTTCCCTCCATCTTGAGTAGCATTAAAACTAAGGCTAGTCCTTATTATATACAATAAGCAGGTCTTAACATAATAATATGGCATGCATTTTTTTAAAATGTGATCTTCATTAACTGACTTTTAAAAAAATGGAGTCACAAAGGTTAGATCTGAATACACAGCGAAGTCCAGTACTTTCTATTTAATTAGAAAGCAGAAACCAAACTTACATGTCCAGACAGCTGGCAAATATTAAGAAAATGTCAGCTCGTAGAAGGTAAGTAGGAGGTTCAAAAGTTGCTCTTAAAGAGCAAAACTTTGAACAGGAACACTGCAAATTTAAATCGTGCTGGTGTGAGTTTGCACACCGAGATCTCTTCCCCCCCCCCTTTGCTTTTGTCTGACGTGTGTGCTATGTTTAGAAATGTTCCCGAGGAATCATAATCAGGGCAAACTCTCAACTCCCTAATCCCAATTCCTGTTTAATTTATGGCTCTTAGAGGTTGTGCTACTGAGATATTTCATGCTAAGTTCCTCAGTCATCTGTTTTAGAAGCCAGCATCAAATATTAGGTGCCAGATACACAGGGCTGAATAAAGATGATCAAATATCTAGGTATCCCCACCAAATTTTGATTCTGACTGACCAGGTACTGAAGACTTTCTTTTTCCAGCCCTGGCCTAAAAGCCCAAAGAATTGTTGTGACACTTCCAGGAAATATCTGGGCTTGGACTGTAGTGGGTCTCCAGTGGGAGAAATTTCTTCATTTTAGTTAACTCAGAATAACTCTTCATGTGCCATTATTATACAAAAGTGATGCATCTTGTAGTCAGGAAGGATCTTTTTTTTTTTTAATATTTTTTTATTTTCTACATTAATTAAACATACAACATTACAGTAATAAAAAATAAAAGAAACATCAAACATCTGCTACATACATATTGAATAAACGTTGATTACATATATGTTGAATAGTTATTACCTATAAATTATCATACTACAACATAATCATTCTTAACACAAAAGTGCACCCCCAACCTCGGGATCTATTCCTGATTCCAAAATCTTATCGTTTCTTCTACTGGCGGTTTCCCACTTCCCTTAGTAAACACAAATATTAGGAACTGTTTCCAGATTCCTTCAAACTCATTTATTTTAGTTATGCCTTTTCTCCACTTAATATTACAAGTCAGTTTATCATTAATAGCTATATCCCATACTTCTTTATACCATTCTTCAATAAAATATTCCTCTTGAATCTTCCAGTTCCTAGCTGCCATCAATCGTGCTGCAGTCAGCAAACTCGATACCAACTCTTTAGTTTCTTTTCCACATTTTAAATCTTCAAATAGTGACAGTAATGCAATCTTTGGTGTTTGTTCTATTTTCATTCCCACTATTTCTTCAATTTCTAAAAACACCATCTTCCATAATCTTTGCACATATTTGCATTCCCACCACATATGTAAATACGTTCCTTTTTCCCCACATCCTCTCCAACAATTTGCTGAATGCTGATCATTTATCTTATTCGATCTTATCGGGGTTAGGTACCACCTCCACAAAATTTTAAAATAATTCTCCTTTATTCTCACTGACATACTTCTCAACACTCTTTGTTTCCATAGTCCCTCCCATCTCTGTCGCCCTATTGGTACCTTCAAATCTGTCTCCCATACCATTTTCCCTGAGCTATCCCTTAGCTCCTTTTCTAACAATATTTTATATATTTCGCTCATTAACCCTTTTAAAACTATACTACCTCCTTTACCTTTTTCCTTATTTACTATTAACTCTTCAAACTTCGTCATCCCTCTGCAAACTCTATTGTCTTTAATCCACTTTTTATTCCATTGTTCTAATTGCCCATACTCTAACCAAGATAATTTTTTCTCCTTTAACAAATTTTCCATATCTTCTCTTGTTTTTATATCTCTTAACCAATCCTTTAATTTCATTTTATTTTTCTCTTTTAATATTTTACATAATCTACCCTTCAGATCCTCTGGGAAATTCTTTAACATTAGTCAGGAAGGATCTTAATATAAGCCTAAGTAACTGATATTTTATTAAAAAGTTTCAAGTTAATGCATCAGAAACTGAGGCAAATGTAAGTCAGGCGTCTATTAATTATCCTTCAGCAGGATTTCAAAAGCTGGTTCAGACTTCACAATAAGTATAGTTATGACAAACTATGGCTACATAATCTTTCCTCAACTCTTTTCATCTGGCTTCTAACCCTGATATGAAACAGACAACTTTGATAGATGTGATGGATGATTTGCATCTTTGGCTCAGTAGGGGAAATGCTTCCCTGTTGATCTTATACTGCTCAACAGCTTTTGATACTGTGGGCCTGTTCAGACAACACACTAAGCCATGGTTAGGCCACTAACCCCTTTGCAGCAAATGGTTAGTGAGCATGTTTAAACCATGGTTATGTAGCCACGATGCTTAAGACATGCTTAGCCAAAATGTTTAGCTCAAAATGCTTAATCACAGTGGTTTAGTGTGTTGTCTGAACAGGGCCTGTGAATTGCTTTTGTCCTGAGCCCTGTGGAACATCCGGTTGGGGTTGGCTTTCCAGTGGTTTTGCTCTTTTATGTCCGAACATATGCAAAAGGTGAACGTTGGGGATACCAGCTGTGCCCCGTGTGAATTGCTCCACATGATTTTGTTTAAGATCTATATGAAACCAACAAGGTGACACACAGTTCTAGATTTAATTACCACTGTTTGGAAGCTGTGGTCAAGTGAATGAAGGTGAATATACTAAGCGAAACAGACGTTGCTGGCAAATTTTCAGATTCTAGCGGGAGTTAATTGACTTGTGATGGTGTGATAGTATCAGGTTAGGAGCTTCAGGCTGTTCCTGAACCCAGCCTTGCTTTATGGCAGGATGTAAAATTACGACTCCCATCTGTATGGGGAAGGTTTTGATGGGTTAACCCATGCTTTTGTTATCTTCAAGTTTGAGTACAGCAGTGTGCTTTGTGTGGGTGCTTTGCATCCATGTCCTACTTGTGGGACTCCTACAGGTCGCTTGTTGGCTACTGTGCGAACAGAATGTTGGACTAGATAGGCCTTTGGTTTGATCCAGCAGGACTCCCCTTGGAAGATGGCACAGAGGCTTGAAGAGGTGCAAAATATTGCTGCCCATCTCTTAATGGTCATGGGATATGCAACCCTATTCAACGTGTACTAATGTAAAGCCCATGTCGCCATGGGTGCTAGTAGTCCTGTTCATTTCCCACTCTGTCCCCTCACCACAGAAGGCTCAGGAATAATGCAAATGTGGCTCACGCATGGTGAATCCCCCCTCCAAAACTTGCATGTGGCACGGCCACCGCCTCCTCCCTCATGCACCTGATTGGCTGCCTCCGTTCCCCTTCCCCCTCCTCGCTTGCAGCGACAACCTAACCACGTGCCTGGGTCAGGGCCCACCTTCGCACCACTCTGATTGTCTGAGCAGGGCTGTTCATCATCCCACTGGAGGAAGGGCTGCCCTGCCTGCTTGTTGTAAAGGAAATTAATTGCTAATAAAGCTCGAGCTTTGAACTTCTTCAAAGTTTCAAAAATTTCTGCACATCTACACTGTTCAAGCTTCAATTTAAAAGAAAAATGAGCAAAATCGGTGGGTTAAATCTCTAGTAATAAGCCTTGCACTAATATATTTGTATATAAGATTGCACTGGCTGCTGATGTGGTTCTGGACCCAATTCAAGATACTGACTTAAGTCTTCATAGTCTGGTACCTGCATAGCCAAGGGACTAGCTCTCCCTATAATCAGCCTGTGAGCCATTTGCAGTCAGAGGATGCCTTTATTGCAAGAGGCTAGAATGGTGATATGAAGCTCTTAGTGTAGAAGACCTGCCTTTAGATGTGAAGAGCTGCCTATCTCTGGCTGTTTTAGAACGGGTTTTTTGTATAATTGTTTAGTTTGATTTTGTAGGGTTTTTTTATTGAACCTTACTGTGTTTTTAATAGTGTATAGAACTTTGAATATTTGGAAAAGCAACTGATAAATAGTTTAAACCAATAGGTCATATTCAGCCTCCTTGGTTGCCCGGACTACAGGAAAACTGCCTGTCTTGCTCCCTTGCCCATCCTTTCTTGCTGGCCATCCACAGTTTCTCCAGGTCCTGACTTACAGTATGTGTAAATGTTTTCCCCAGCCAGCCTTTTTTTAACTACCCCCACCCCAGTTTCATTCATCTAATCTGTTATGATCAGGTCTTATCTACCCCTCCTTTCCCCAAGTCATTACTTCTCAACCTGCTCTTACCCTGCCCCTCTTATTCCCCTGTGTCCTTCTTCCCTTGTTTCTCTCCTTTCCTACTGCTGCCAACATTACACGCCATACTGTACAGCTAACCATAGGTTTTCTCCCATCCAAACTGATTCCTAAGTTCCCTCATGGAAACACCATTGTTCAACAACGTTCCGTTGCAGTCCAGCTGCTTCTCAACAAGTAGAATGTTTATGATCTTTCCATGATATTAGAGCACCTCAAGGAGTTAACAGATGACAGAGTTTAGCCTGTTGTGTATATATGTGTGTATCAGCTATAGTCTCAGGCATGCGGTATTTCTGAATATATATTTTATATGAATATATATTTTTATATTTTATGCATATGCAATATAGCATCTGAAGTCTTACTTAGGACAGATTCTAATACAGCCTACCGAGTTGAACAAGTTCCCTGCCGCATGTTTTTATAAACAAATATAAATAGTTTGAAAGAAAGTTACTCTGACTTGATATGTGAAAATTGTATTTTAAAAATTCCCCTTGATTGGCAGACAACTTGATAGATGAACAAACAAAAAGTAATTTGTAGACATTCATTCCAAGCATGCACTTATTAGTCTTGTTAAAATGCAAATTTAATACCAAATATATTGTGCTCTCACTTGCTGTCTGGAATAATAAGGCAGAAAATTTGTATGTAGGTAATTGTGGTTGCATTCCATAGCTTTTGTTTTTTTACTTCAGTGTAGACTTATAAAATTTAGTGGAACTGCTCAGGAGAAGTGAGTTGTGAATTGCGTGTGTGTGTGTGTGTGTGTGTGTATGTATGTAGTAAAGCCTTCCACAATTAACTGCATTTTGGCTATTCATCAGTGATGCTTGAATGCATAAACAAAGACACAGCGCTGCATTGTGAAAGTAGTGAGTTCAGCTCTTAATTGAATTTTTTCCCCTAAGGGTTGTTCACAAATGTGTCTGAAACTCTTGGGGAATGACCTGCTGGCTTGGAATGAAACCCCCTTTCACCTGCATTTTCTCTTGCTTGTATCAGCTCCCACATCTTTTAAACCAGAGATGGGTAACTTCTGACACTTCAGGTGTTTGGGCCCACAAATTCCATCAGCCCCAGCCTGTTTAGCCAATGGTAGAAGTAGATGGGAGTTGTAGCCAAAAACATCTGGGAGATCACAAGTTGCCCATGCCTTTGTTAAGATGACTAGATTAAGTCTGCAATTCTGTGCGTGCTTATCCTGGTAGTAAGCTAGACTGAACACAGTGGAGCTTACTTCTGCATAAGGTTGCACTGGAAAGGGCAGGAAGGGCTAGGGGATGAGCCCAATTCCATCTTTTCATCCTATAAGGAACTAGCTGCCCCTCTCTTGTTTCTTGTCACCTGACATGAGGAGAGACTGAAAGAACTGGGTATGTTTAGCCTTGAGAAGAGAAGGCTGGGGGGGAGACATGAAAGCACTCTTCAAGTACTTGAAAGGTTGTCACACAATGGAAGGCCAGGATGTCTTCTCGATCATCCCAGAGTGCAGGACACAGAATAATAGGCTCAAGTTGCAGGAAGCCATATTCTGGATGGACATCAGGAAAAACTTCCTGACTGTTAGAGCAGTACAACAATGGAACCAATGACTTAGGGAGGTCATGGGCTCTCCCACACTGGAGGCATTCAAGAGGCAGCTGGACAACAATCTGTCAGGGGTGCTTTAAGGTGGATTCCTGCATTGAGCAGGGGGTTGGACTCGATGGCCTTATAGGCCCCTTCCAGCTTACAGCAACCTATCCTACAGAATATAAATGGCTGATAAGCTAGTGTGAGAGAGGCAGTCCATGACTCTGGGTAGCAGGCCAGGAAGAACAGTAAAAACCAGCACCTTGATTTGGGCCTAGAAATGAATTGGCAGGCAATGCAGAGACCATAAAACAGACAGAAAGGATTCCTGAAAGAGAAGGGCCCCTGCTAGATTAACCTTCAGTTACATGATGCAAAAGGTAGAAGAAACAACGGAGGGAAAAGGAAACAAGCAAATTCAGGTGCGCCAAAGTTATGGAATAACTATGGCCACCAAAGGAGATGGTTCTGAGCTATGGCCACCAAAGGAGATAGAAAAGTGAGCAATAGTTGATCCCAGCCAATTCAAAATTGTAGTTACGCAGTTGGCTCTTTAAGGGTGCAATCTATGCATGTTTAGACAGAAAAAAAATTCCTACAATTCCCAGCAGGTATTAGTCAGGATGCTGGGAGCTGTCGGACTTTTTTCTGAATAAATATGCATAGGGCGAGGTCAACACTAGGGTGACCATATGAAAAGGAGGACAGGGCTCCTGTATCTTTAACAGTTGCATAGAAAAGGGAAATTCAGCAGGGATCATTTGTATGCATGTCGCACCTAGTGAAATTCCCTCTTCATCACAACAATTAAAGTTGCAGGAGCTATACTGTGACCAGATTTCAAAGAGGGCAGGGCACCTGCAGCTTTAACTGTTGTGATGAAGAGGAAATTTCACCAGGTTCTCCATATATACAAATGACACCTGCTGAAATCCCCTTTTCAATACAGCTGTTAAAGATACAGGAGCCCTGTCCTCCTTTTCATATGGTCACCCTAGCAACTACTGCTTTATAACGGTATTGACAATTGTCGGGGCCCATGACACACTTCATATACCGTTTTAAAACTGCTTTCAAAGTGTTATACCGTGCTTGGTGTAGATCTGGCCTAGGATTGCATCCTTAATGTTGGCTTTGCATTCAGTGGCGATGGTTCTGGAGTACAGTGTACAGGGGCTAGATGCGCTTTTGCTTTGCGTACCTCTTGGCTGGCCATTTTTGCAATGAATGTAGTTACTGGATATGTTCTCAGTAGAAGTGAGTTTAATTCCTTTATTTATGCAGGGACTCAAGCCAGTGGTATCTACGGAATCGCTGCCTCTTATATTTGGGACGCCAACTAAAGTTGCCTCGGAAGCACCCTCAACAGTTGAGTATTTTGGTAAAAACAGAGTGCCGCTGCTGCAGAAGCTATTTCAGGTGAGAATAAACATTTTTTTAAAACAATAATAACAACAACAACTAAAGGTTCAGTTAATGTTCTTAGTAAAGTTCATTTCTGATTGTTGTGCCTGGAAGTTAGCATTTCTCAAAATTCTAAACTGGATTCTAGTTTATATACGTAATAAACAAAACAAAATTATAGTTTATATGCATAATAAACAAAACAGAATAAACAAACGTACAATTCCCATGTTCCACTTCTATAACGTTAGCATTCGGAAAGGTATGTACTGATTCAAATAAAAACAAATTCAGCACTCTTTTTCTTTCTTCTCCAGTCTGTTACAGATGCCTGGCGTATTCAGGTCTGTTTTGCACATGCATTATATATAGCCAGGATAAATCCAAGAGTTAAACTTTACTGTTAACCTCTTATGCACAGATCAATGAATCCCAGAAGGTTATAGTACAGTTTTATTATGTTACATTTTATCTTCTCTCTCTCTCTCTCTCTCTCTATATATATATATATATTCTTACATGCTGTTTTTATTTGGGAAACATCAGTTACTTGCTGTCAATTGATTAAGCCCACCCTGCACACTTTCTTTGAAATGTCACTATTTTCAAGTTAGTGATATTTTGCCAGAAAGCTTCTTGTATGATAGAGTCATTTAGAGTGCAATCCTATGCATGTTTAGACAGAAATAAGTCCTACAACTCCCAGCATCCCCCAGCCAGCCAGCCTATCAGGGGGGTGCTGGTAAAATCATAGAACAGCAGAGTTGGAAGCGGCCTATAAGGCCATCGAGCCCAACCCCCTGTTCTTTGCAGGAATCTACCTTAAAGCACACCTGACAGATTGTTGTCCAGCTGCCTCTTGAATGCCTCCAGTTTGGGAGAGCCAAAGTCATTGGTTCCATTAATGTACTGCTCTAACAGTCAGGAAGTTTTTCCTGATGTTCAGCTGGAATCTGGCTTCCTGTAACTTGAGCCCATTACTCTGTGTCCTGCACTTTGGGACGATCAAGAAGAGATTGTAGGATTTGTTTTTGTCTAAACATGCATAGAACTGCGCCCTTAAGAAGCGATTCTATAGAATCTTCTTCGTTCCTCTGTATTTAAATAAGTCGTGCCAACATGATGTGGTGATAAGACACTGAGGGTAAGATATATGGCTACCACTGAAAACAACCATACGTTTTGCTTTCTTTCCCCCTCCATAAAGTCTAGACATGGTAGAATGTTTAACTCATGGTGGCATTTGGTTTCCTTGACTCCGCTCCTCATAATTGGCTGCCAGTCATGGAAAACACTAAATGCCTTACGTCATATGCCATATACCAGGTCAAACTGTTCATCCATCCAGCCCACTGTTCTGACTGGCAGTAGCACTTCAAGGTTTCAGGCAGAGGTATTTCCCATCACCTGTGAGCTGAGCCTTTTACCTGTAGATGCCAGGTATTGAACTTGGGGCCTTCTGCATGCAAAGTGTGTGCTCTACCACTGAGCTACTGTCCTTCCCCCATGTCAAGATATGACAACTAAAACTGATGAAGGGAAAGGGAGCACCTAGACGCCAGGCTGCTTAAGTATTGAATGAAGTGGAGACACCGCAATCGTAAGGGCAGGGTGGAAAACAGGCCACTGAAGTCATATCATCTGGCCACGGAGAATGCTTCTTGCCCCTATCTCTGGTCAATTTCACCAGCAAAACCCATGCAGTTTTAAGAACATTTTCACAACCATAACTAGAATCATACTTTGGAAGGGTGGGTGGGTGCTGAAGTGATTTTTTTTTAGGATGTTGAATCCTGGGCAAAATTTCAGATTTGGTGTTTACAAAATCTAGACACATGGCTTGACTCTACAAAGGCAAACAAGAAAGGTCTTTTTAATTGAAGAAGAACTAGCTGTTTCTTACAGCTTAAGAGCTTTTGCTCATGTTTTGTATAAATTGCGTTTTCTTTCTCCATTGAATCTTTAGTAGCTCAATGGGACTAGAAACAAGTATGTCTTTCTTAATGCATATGAATATTTTTTTTATTGATAGAAGCCTGATGGGTTGCCAGTACATCTGAAACGGGGCGTTCCTGATCAGCTTCTTTATCGGACCACTATGGCACTAACGATAGGTGGGACCATCTACTGTCTGATAGCTCTCTACATGGCTGCCTTCCCAGAAAGACAGAAGTGAATCAACCCTGACTAATGGAGACTGATAAATATCCTTTGGAAGGAACTTTGTGCCATTACACTTCAATCATGTGGTTTGTGTGCTGCAAATTCTTGAGAGTCCCTATTGAGTTTAAGAAAAATAAGAAGAAAAGTGGTGGGTTTCCAATGCTTAGGAAAATACGGACAAAATTAATTAATACCGGATTGTGGTGGGAGGGGAAGCCATCATCTCTTACGTAGTTTTGCAGATTAGTCTATACACCCTTCACTAAAAAAATAAACCAGGTATAGATTGAATCACCTTCTGAAGGTTCCTAACAGGAAGACATGTTAAGTTGGTGAAACTGGAAATGAAGTTCTGTTGATCCATGCCGTAACATCACCTCATCCGGGGAACAAGGACAAAAGGATGTTGAAATCCGCTTGATTTACAGAAGCAGCACTGATGGATAAACGTCCTAGATTCATCGAAAATGATGAATTGAGATAATTTCTCTTGACAGTTCTCATTGGAATCTAGGGTTTGGGCCCGTTCTCAAATTCTGTTGGAAGCCTTGCTTTTGTTTTTCATAGAGTCATTTCTGGCAAAGGGCCATGTTGTTCCAGACAACGTCTAACGTTCTGCTCTAAGGTTCTGTACACTTTATTAGTTCCACTTCTGTGAGCACATGTCTTGGAAGTAGAGTGTTGCTCTTGAGACTGGTTCCATGTAGCAACTCTAACTTCACCATGGTTCAGCCGCCCCTGTTCCTCTAAAATGAAGTACCGTTTGTTTTAACATTGGAGTAAATACAGCAGTACAAATACTGGACTCCTTCTGATGTGTGTGTCTTTTTCTTTTATGGCTAATATGGAATACATTTTAAAATATTGTTTTGCTTTAAAATTAAGCAGGGCATGAAGAGAGAGGCTCAGCTGAATGTTGAGGACGATTGATTCCATATATACGATCCAAGAAAATTAGTTCAAATAAAAGCCTCTGTGTGTGTGTGTGTGTGTCTTGAAAATTCAATAGAGAAGTTTGAACCTTGTAATTTATTTATTTATTTATTTATTTTATTACATTTATATACTGCCCCATAGCCGAAGCTCTCTGGGCGGTTTACAAAAGTTAAAAACAATGAACATTAAAAACAGATATACAAAAATTTAAAACCTTCAAAAGCATAAAAACAATATCAATTTAAATAAGGGGAATGAACAAAACAAAAAAATCAGTGATCAAAACCCCCTGCCTGTTTAAGACTACAGTTAAGGCTATGTCTTGTTGGTTCAAGCCCTGCAAAGCCAGGAAATTGGAGACTTAAGCTGTCAAAAGTTGCTGTTGCACCCATGTCCTGCTTGTGGCCTTCCCGTTGGCTACTGTGCGAACAGAATACTGGACTGGCCTTTAGTCTGATCCAGAGGAGCAGTTCTTACATTCGCAGCACAAATTTGGGGGATTTTACAAGATGGGGGATACTTGGCTCAGCAATACGACAAATGAGAAGGATCTTGGAATTGTTGTAGATCGCAAGCTGAATATGAGCCAACAGTGTGATATGGCTGCAAGAAAAGCAAATGCTGTTTTGGGCTGCATTAATAGAAGTATAGCTTCCAAATCACGTGAGGCACTGGTTCCTCTCTATTCAGCCCTGGTTAGGCCTCATCTAGAGTATTGCGTCCAGTTCTGGGCTCCACAATTCAAGAAGGACGCAGACAAGTTGGAGCGTGTTCAGAGGAGGGCAACCAGGATGATCAGGGGTCTGGAAACAAAGCCCTATGAAGAGCGACAAACAACTGGGCATGTTTAGCCTGGAGAAGAGAAGATTGAGGGGAGGCATGATAGCACTCTTCAAATACTTAAAAGGTTGTCACACAGAGGAGGGCCAGGATCTCTTCTCGATCCTCCCAGAGTGCAGGACACGGAATAATGGGCTCAAGTTAAAGGAAGCCAGATTCCAGCTGGACATCAGGAAAAACTTCCTGACTGTTAGAGCAGTACAACAATGGAATCAGTTACCTAGGGAGGTTGTGGGCTCTCCCACACTAGAGGCCTTCAAGAGGCAGCTGGACAAGCATCTGTCAGGGATGCTTTAGGGTGGATTCCTGCATTGAGCAGGGGGTTGGACTCGATGACCTTGTAGGACCCTTCCAACACTGCGATTCTATGATTCTATGATTATTAGAAGTGATGAAGAAGTCATGCAACTCTCTAAACTCTAGTCTCAGCCTAATTCTGATTTAAACACTGCAGTGAAAGGAAGGAGAAGAGGACAAAGATCTGCCATTTTAGCTAGGAGCCCGTTGTCGAACATTGCATGTAGATCCACCCTAAGGCTTCATCCATCCAGCAGTTGCTTATCTTGGCTGCTTTAAATGAACATTTCTGGGATTTTTTGCTGCTATCAATCTGTATGGCACTCAGTTTAGTTATCACAGTTCTGCATCAGCTAATCTGAACAAATGTGGAACTATCGCTACCAGCCACAACAGGTACTGCTAAAGTTACGGGGAAAAGGAAATGGAGGATAAATGAGAAGATATATAAAAAGGAAGTTCACTTCTTATTCACTAGTCATGTGAGTGAAAGCAACTGAATGGAAATGGACAGAATCCATAAACCATGGCACTGATGTATTAGTATTTGCCTCATTGCATCAGTTACTTTAAACCAATTTAGCAAATAGCAGTTTGTTTGAATATGCTCAGAGCAACCATCTCGTAGCACTCTATCTTGTCAGACAAAATTTAAGTGTATGCTTCCAAAACAAATCCCACAAACTTAAATTGGACAGCTGCAGGACCAAGCATCAAGATCAAAGGGGGTTAGTTTTTTATCAGGGATGATCAACTCACCAGGCATTTATGTATTTATACAACTTTTCTATACCACACCTTCAACTAGGGCATAAATGAAATATAAGACAAAGTCCACATGATGGTCATTGAGCCAAAAATGGACTTTATGTATGATATGACCCAAATTCCTCTCAGTGAAGCCCAGTAATGTGTCCAAATGGCTAACAGGTGGGGCATCATATAGAAAACCCAAAGAGAGGTGTAATCTTAAAGTATAGAACTGAAATACAGAGTAGACAGTTGTATCCAATGGGGTCCTTCTTCCAACAAAAGAGAAACCGCTGGTGGACAGAATTTGCATCTTCTCTCAGTGCACCCTCAAAATCTGCTCCGGAGGGTTGGAGGCCCCTCTGGAACAGACTTGGGGAGTGTGCCGGGGAGGGATGGTCTGGTTGGAGGAGAAGCAGGGAAAACCCTGTTGCATGAGCAGAAGTCAGCTCATATAACACTGGAATTGGCACATAGAAACATTAAGCAATGCTTTCCCCCCACTCCTTAAATAAAAGTTAGCAAACGCCAGTGTGAATCACGTCAAATTTCTTGCAGGTCACCAAAGGACGATTCCTGGCTCAGGATATAAGGAAAAGAATCCTCACTGAAGTACAAATCAATTTTCTGAACCTGAAATGTAGAGTATTTTTGGATGACATACTCTATCCAAGGGAACACCAGATAGAGCACTCTGCACTGGGTATTAAATTACAATTAAAAAGTTTCATAACACAAGTAATGCATCTATTATCTATTTGATACTGATTTATCAGTTAATTCATGTGCTATCATTATTCATGTGTTATCATTATTTGCTGCATTGTTGGTATAACTGTCTGCGCCAAGGGTGGGAAACCTCACGCCCAGGCGCCAAATCTGGCCTTCCTGGGGTCCCAATCTACACCCCTTCCCTTGGCCTCACTCCCTTTCCTCCACCACCAATCATTTGGTGTTTTCTCAACTTTTGCGCAGTTCCCCCCCCCCCCCCCCACATTCTAAAAGGTTGCAATGCCTCTCCTATGCCGGGTGACCATATGAAAAGGAGGACAGGGCTCCTGTATCTTTAACAGTTGCATAGAAAAGGGAATTTCAGCGGGTGTCATTCGTATGCAAGCAGCACCTGGTGAAATTCCCTCTTCATCACAACCATTAAAGCTGTAGGAGCTATATTAGAGTGACCTGATACAAAACAAGGATGGGCTCCTGCAGCTTTCAGTGGATCCCATGATGCGAGTCTGAGGTGGATCTTGGATCTGGACCAGTTGAAGGTCACTGCTATGGATTGTAAGTTGTATGAATTCAATTGGAAAGCGGGTGGCTTAACCTTTTTGGCCCTGAGGGCCATCTTGCACTTCAGCTTTGGGTTTGTGGGCTGCACTTGTACACACCCAAACATGTGCATGTACACACACAGATACAAGATTACTGGGGTGGGGAGGCTGCTTTGCTTACAATGTAAAGGGACTGTCAGTGATCTCCTAAAACTCCCTGACATTAATTAATTTCATTATTGAGACAGAGAACAGCGCAAATGACCCAGTGGGCCGCTCTTCTGAGAAGCTGCAAATTTAGTTTAACGGGTGATGAAACTTACTTAAAGCTCTGTTCTGTTCCAAAATATGTAGTAAACTGTCTTCAAGTATTCATAAGATCTGTTCTTCTGTGTATTCTTTGACTCATAGATATTTATTGCAGTGGTTAAAAATGCATAATACTTGACTCCTGCAAAGTCAAGAAAGTCCAGATGGAGTAATCCAGGTTCACTGCTGCTATGCTAGCATAAATAAATACTAGGAACATGTAGTTAAAGATAAGGCCTAGTTAGTGGAAAGTAGTATGGAAGAATAAAATCCTGCCCCAACTTTTTGTCCTTGGTGTTTCTGGTCTACAGTCATCCCACCGTTGAATCAGCCTTGTTTGTCTGATCTCTTCCTACCACTGATCTTGACATTCCTACACCAATTCCTTCTGAAACTCCTTTTTCTGCTTTGGATCATCTTTTCATAATTTTATGCCTCTGTCTATTATTCCTTCAAGCCATTGCTATTAGACCCGCTCTGTACTCTGCCTCGCTTCCTTCACTACCCTGTCTTAGTTTCCTAGCCGTCATGATGCCAAGCCCTCCCGCTAATGCAAGACAATTAAGATGTCCACTGTATAATCCACAAAGCTTTATTCAACAAGTAGACATCTCTTCATACCTGATAGGAGTGTGAATGCTAAGAGCTATTATAAGAACATAAGAAGTACCATGCTGGACTTCCTGCATGCAAAGGGTGTGCTCTTACCACTGAACGCGAGAACCTGTTTCACATTGGAGCTGGAGCTGCCTTCTTTCTTAAAGGCAGTCTAGTGTCATCTCCTACGAAAAGAGTTCCAGAAAAATGAGCTGGTCTGGATGTGAGGCAAGCTAAAGAATCGTATATGTCTCAGCAGGGAATGCTTCCCACAGATGAAATACAATTTCAAATATATGACCAACACAGATCTTTCGAATTGATCACAACTGTTCCTGTCGGATTTGGAGCCATAAAGCATTAGAACGGCAGAGACTGACTGATCTATTATTCAGGTTTTTAGAGCAATTATTATTAAATTGTTAAATTAGAATCACATCCGCCCAAGCATTCTCTCACTTATTACTAATAAAGCCAATTAGGAAGTTTTAATTTCTTGGACCTCTTCCTGTTCTAGCTTGTCTAATGAATTTTCAGACATAGGGGAGACAGATTTCTTTTCCCCTTGTTGATGACCCATTCTTCTTCCTTCAGTCAGCATGTGATGTGTTTCTTATTAAATTTTAACCTGGACTGGAGGAGCTTCATTTGAATTTCAGAAATACCTGGTATTAATTTAATACAAATTGCATTGACACTGGCAAACAGATTGAATGAAGTAATATTTTTGTTTGTTTGTAGTTCTAAAGAGAAGGAGAGAGGAACTTTATATACCCCAAGGGTATATGAAACATAAACCGTGACTGCAATGGAAAAGTAGTATATAAGGAGAGAATGCAACAAAATTCAGAGATGAAGAATGTTTGTTTTCCATTCTGTGGAATCCACTGCAAACGCTTCATCTCTAAAGGCACAACCTTCTACAGGACAGAAAGAAGTCCTGTAACTCCCAGCATTTCCCCTCCTCTCTTAACAAATAAATCTTTTGATATATCCTACGCCCCCCCACCTGCCAATGAACCTTCAGAACATGTGCTTCTGTGATCGAGACAGGAGATTATGTTTTTGATTGAAAGTGGGGGTCCTTGGATAAACGTTTGCTGCTAATTGGTTGATAGAATTTGATGGGAGAGACACAGCATCCCCTGCTAGACAATTATGTCCATCTGGGAGAAATCAGCTTAATTAAACAGAACATTTAAATGTGTCAACACCCCCTCATTTCTGCAGACACAATTGATTTAAGGTGGGTACAAAGCTTTTAAATGGCTCCATTCTTAAAGATGATTTCGAAGGCTTCAGATTTCACAGTTAGTGACAATGTTCTTTTACAGCAACCTTCTCCTTTTCCTTTTTCTCTCTCCACCCCTCCCCCTGTCTAATTTTAGATGGTAACTCCATGGAATAGGGCTCCATCTTTTCAATGATGTAAATCACAATGCATGTTAATGCTACTGTATAAATAAGTAATAAAATTGTTCTCTGCACAGCAGCGACGCTGGCAATTGTTCTTGCAAACATTTTCCAGAATATTTTGGCAGCTTGGGAGGGTAGGGTGGGGGCAAAGTATCTTAGGTTGAAATCTAACTCGACAGGATTGCCTTTGCCTTGAATTAAAGAACATCCTAAATTATTCTGGGATTCTTACTTATGTGTTTCTTCTGTTGAGACCCTACCTTTCAAATGGTTGGGTTACAGCTGATAATATAAGGCTGCGGAATTCTATACAGTAAATAAGGACAATCAAAATGGTTTTTTCTGTAACTCTCATCCATAATCATAAGAAAGGGGAAGGTGTTTATCATAGCACCAGGACCATTAAACCTAGACACCTAAGATTTGTCATGCATACTAAGATGCCCCTAAGGGTGTGCACCTCAGGGAATACTTCATTTTTAATGCATTGATTATAATTTAAATGTGTCAACCTGAGAAGGCTATCAATGGCTGGATCAGATCAAGGGTCCATCTAGTCCAGCACTCTGTTCACACAGTGGCAACCAGCTGTCGATCAAGGAACCACAAGCAGGACATGGTGCAACAGCACTCTCCCACCCATGTTCCCCAGCAACTGGTGTATACAGGCTTACTGCCTCTGATCCTGGAGGTAGCACATAGCCATCAGGACTAGTAGCCATTGATAGCCTTCTCCTCCAGGAAATTATCCAGCCCCCTTTTAAGGCCATTCAAATTGGTGGCCATCACTACATCTTGTGGTAACCAATTCCATAGTTTATGCACAGTGTGAAGAAGTCCTTCCTTTTAACTGATATTTCACAGAAACCTTTCAACATGGAAGACTGACAAAGCCTACTAATGACCATATTTCTGAGGAACATGAAATGATCCTGTTAATTAACTGAGCAGGGTATATTTGTCTCTGGGAGAGAAAGGGGGCATGTAAAGTAACAAATGAACCAACCTAGCAAGGAGCCATATTTAAAGTGTCTGCACTAGTATTTTCCTTGGTAGCCATTGGATTGTATCAGCTATTAATCTAATTCATGCCCCATTCATTTCAATGGGTGCACTGTAAGTAGGATTAACATTGGATATGACCCTTAGGGCACTTCCAGATGAAGTTTTTATGGTGCCACCAACCTGTCTCATTCACAGAATTTTACAGGGAGTCCAGACAATGGTGCATTCCATTCATAGCTCTCCCATGGCTGCTTCTGTCTTTCCTCTTATTGCAGAAAATCCTTTAAGTAAGAAAAGGTGGAATAGCTACAAAATGCTTTCTGGTTGTGAGGATCCTCCAATCTGGAAGCACCCATATTGACTTCCTTGAACAAGGAAGTTGGTGGTGGTAAATTTGGAATCTACAACAGAAGTGGCCTTTAAGAGCTGATTGGGAAGGAAGCGTGTTCGGTCTACAAAAGATAACATACATATGTTGCTCTTACTCTGTGGCACTGCGCCTTAAGCAGAAGCCTTCTGGGATTCTCTAAATTTAACTCCTGTCTCTTCCCTAGTCTGCATGCAACAGCCTCTTTCCAATTAGCAGACATTCCTTTTTTAAAAAATCAGCCTCCAATCCTCATTATTCTAAATTTATCTCCGCATTGATTACCCTCTATAATTAGGTGAAGGACTACAAAGTTTTAAATACTTCTTCCCTTGACCACGTTATTTCTCATTCATTGACTCCCTTAATGTTAGCACCTTTATCACAGGCAGGGGTTTTGCCACCAAATTCTATGACCTTGAGCAAACCACAGAACCTGGTCATGTTCTGTCCTGCTAAAAGGCAAGGAATGGTACATTTCCTTCACAGAGACCATTGTGTTACACGGAACACCAGGTTCAGTGGAAACAAAGGCCCTGTTCAGAAAACACCCCAAACCGTGGCTTTAGCCACGGTGAATAAAGCAAAAAGCCTTATTCATCATGGTTAAAGCTGTGGCTTAGGGTGTCTTCTGAACAGGACCAAATGGTAACAAGGCAACACAACTAAACTAGCGGTAGTCAGCTGACTCATTTAATATGTCACTTCTACTGAATAGAGACCTTGTTTATTTCTCCGGAGCAGGAGTGATGAACATCTTTCAGCCTCAGCTCCAAATTCCATTTTAGGGATGCCCTTGGGAGTGCTATCCCAGTGGTGGGTGGGGGCAAAGGGGCAGGGCCAAAGGCAAAAGTGGGTGGGCCCCAAATACCAAACATATCAGCTTAAAGCTCTGGCCAGTGGTTACTAACCCTTAGGAGAGGCATTTTAACCTTTTAGAATGGAGGGCGGGGGGAATCACACAAAAGCCAGGCAGCCACCGAATCACAGGCAATCAGGATACTGGAGGAAGCAGGAACTACCTTGTGGTGTGGGGAAGGCTGGATTTTGTCCCTGCGCCTGTGCTTCAACACCCCCGATCCGGAAATCCCAGTGATACCAGTCCCACCCAATCCAACATAAGAACATAAGAAGAGCCCTGCTGGATCAGACCAAGGATCCATCTAGTCAGCCAGGAACCAACAAAGCAGGACACGATGCAACAGCACCATCCCACCCATGTTCCCTAGCAAGTAGTGCACACAGGCTTACTGCATCGGACACTGGAGGGTAGCATCAGGGCTAGGAGCCATTGACAGCCTTCTCCTCCAGGAATTTATCCAACCCCCTTTTGAAGCCATCCAATTTGGTGGCCATCACTACATCTTGTGGTAGCGAATTCCATAGTTTAACTGTGCGCTGTGTGAAGGAGCCCTTCCTTTTAGCCTTTTCTTTAGATGCCATCTGCTTACCCACTCTTTTTACAATGTTGCAATGTTGTTTCCACTCTGGCCCTCTCTCCTCTCTAATTGGTTGGTGCCTTGCACAAGGCTCATGATGGCCTAGTCATGGTTAACTGTGCCATGTGGTTTAGCTCATTGCAGTGCCCGTTGTTCTCTCAAATGTACCAGTACATACAATTGCAAAGAAGCTGCCACAAGTCACACAGGGATCCTGTTCCAACGACATGCTAAGCCACGGTGGTTAAGCATTTTGAGCTAAACATTATGGCTTGTTGTGAGAACCTTGACGTAGCAAGTCGTGTGACCCAATCCTGGCCATGGTGGCTATATAACCATGGTACAAACACGCTCACTAACCATTTGCTGCAAAAGGGTTGCCTAACCATGGCTTAATGTGTTGTCTGAACAGGTCCTTGGTGTGGTGTACAGGCCAGGCCTGCAGAGTCAACAGTCATAAAGCATTATGCATGAACATGTTAGAGCAGTACGACAATGGAATCAGTTGCCTGGTGAGGTTGTGGGCTCTCCCACACTCGAGGCCTTCAAGAGGCAGCTGGACAACCATCATAGAATCATAGAATCATAGAATAGCAGAGTTGGAAGGGGCCTACAAGGCCATCGAGTCCAACCCCCTGCTCAATGCAGGAATCCACCCTAAAGCATCCCTGACAGATGCTTGTCCAGCTGCCTCTTGAATGCCTCTAGTGTGGGAGAGCCCACAACCTCCCTAGGTAGCTGATTCCATTGTCGCACTGCTCTAACAGTCAGGAAGTTTTTCCTGATGTCCAGCCGGAATCTGGCTTCCTTTAACTTGAGCCCGTTATTCCGTGTCCTGCACTCTGGGAGGATCGAGAAGAGATCCTGGCCCTCCTCTGTGTGACAACCTTTTAAGTATTTGAAGACTGCTATCATGTCTCCCCTCAATCTTCTCTTCTCCAGGCTAAACATGCCCAGTTCTTTCAGTCTCTCTTCATAGGGCTTTGTTTCTAGACCTCTGATCATCCTGGTTGCCCTCTTCTGAACACGCTCCAGCTTGTCTGCATCCTTCTTGAATTGTGGAGCCCAGAACTGGACGCAATACTCTAGATGAGGCCTAACCAGGGCCGAATAGAGAGGAACCAGTACCTCACGTGATTTGGAAGCTATACTTCTATTAATGCAGCCCAAAATAGCATTTGCCTTTCTTGCAGCCATATCGCACTGTTGGCTCATATTCAGCTTGTGATCTACAACAATTCCAAGATCTTTCTCGTTTGTAGTATTGATGCTTTAGGGTGGATTCCTGCATTGAGCAGGGGGTTGGACTCTATGGCCTTGTAGGCCCCTTCCAACTCTGCTATTCTATGATTCTATGCACATTTATAGGAAGGCAATGCAAAGAGATACTGTGGATTGAACACTGCAACCAATTTACATTGCTCTCACACCAATTTTCCACCCTCCCCAGCTGCTTCTGTCCTGCTAACTATCCAAATGCAGGATACAAAACTTGGGTAAGACGGAAATGAGAGACTTGCACTTTTCCATGGTTTTCTAACTTTCATTCTGTTCTCTATGCACAGGGATAACTTATACCAGGGTTGTGGGGAACCCGGGTCCCTCCACATGTGTTGGACCACAACTCCTATAATTCCTGGCCATTGGTCATGCTAGTTGGGGCTGATGGAGGTTGGAGTTCAACAACATCTGGAGGGCCACAGGTTCCCCGCTGCTGGTTTATATAATCCACAGAAGGAAGTGATAAAGCTGGTGAAGTAGCAACTATGAGAAGAGCACTAAAAATCTTCCAATAACTCAATTATTTATTGCTACATATTAGTAGTAGTTCTGGTCAGTATAAATTGATATTCTGCACATTTTTGACAGCTAAAAGAGTGATATTACACTCCTGGAAGGTTAAACACTCACCTCCTCTAATGCAATGGATTGAGGACCGTACAATAGCAGGATCTACACTACTGCTTTAAAACGGTTTATAACAGTAGTGACAACTGTTGAGGCCCAGGACAACACTCCATATACAGTCTTCAAAACTTTTTCAACATGTCATATCCTCCTTGGTGTAGATCTGCCTGGGGGCATGTAGATGGTCGGCTTTTGTTGATGCTAGGAAATTGTATTTCCAAATATATGCAGTTCACATGTATTCATTGATATGAATATATACAAATCTCTATCACACTCATACACTGTGTGTGTGTGTGTGTGTGTGAGAGAGAGAGAGAGAGTCTATTTTTGTGAATCAAAAGAAGAGAGAAACAAGTCCTCAGGATGCAAAAAGATTTATTAGTATGAAGCCTGAGGGTAGAAAAACTTGTATCAGAGGAAAAGAAACTGCAACATCACTGAAAGGAGTTCTGGGTTATTGGTTCTCCTAGGACAGGATTGTTTTGCTCCCTTGCGGGGATTATGCAGATCCATGGATGGCATGCAAAGTGCGTAATCTACCATGAAGTAAAGGTCCCTCAGAGATGCTGCTGTCTTTGCCTCCCCTCTTTTTGCCCAGCTCAGCTCAAACAAGCAAGCTCTGACTCAGCAGACAGATTCAAATGCACTTTGCCAGTTGCATAAGCAACTGGATATGCAGATCTTCATCTACGGTCTTAAGCTAGACCTAAGGTTTATCCCGGGATCAGGGCCGTCTTAACACATGGGCACGCTGGGCACGCTGGGCAGTTGCCCGGGGCCCCCACAAGCATAAGGGCCCCATGCTAATCTATGCACAGACCAGAATTTAACACTGTAATTTTAACATTCCAAAGTTAACTTCCAAAGTTAACATCTTGGTTCAATCCAAGTGCAATGTCAGCCGCTAGTACTGCTACATCCACTCCTGCACCCAATCATCCAGTTCCAGCAGACATAATGGTATCATTACCTATTCCTGCAGCTGAGGACATTCCACAAGAGGAAATGCCGTGAAACTGTGAAGGAGTTTGCGATCCAAGACACAGATCCGGGGTTTATGGGACAATACTAACATAGTGGATTACTGGATATCAATGAATACATGTGAACATAGCAATACTAACATAGTGGATTACTGGATTCGAAGTGGGCCGACATCATGTCAGAATCATGACAGCAACTTTTCAAACTCACGCAGAGTGTATAAAGAAGATGGAGGAGAGAATACCTGGAGAAGGTATACCCGGACTTCAAGCCAATTATAAAGGAATTCTCTGCAAAGAAATTTTGCAAATGTTTGTGATGAACACTTGTTCAATAATAAATAATTCAGAGTAATTTCATACTGTGTGCCTGTGCCATCTCCGTCAGTATGATTTACCAACGAAGTACCATTTTTATGTTGAAATTTTTGTTTTTCAAGTTCAAGGCTCATGTTATATTGTCCAAACTTTTGAATTGATTAATCTTTGCTGTACAGCATGGGTTTTTTTAATGTCAAAACACTGATTTTGTTGGAGGCACCAGTAAATATAAGTTTATTTTATCGATAATTTACATTTTTATTTCTGTGAGTGGTTGTGTAGGCAGGGCCCAGTGCACTGCTTTGCCTGGGGGCCTATAATGCTGTTAAGATGGCTCTGCCTGGGATTGTTCCAGGGTCATCCCTGCTCATGTAAATGACACACAGGATATCCCAGGAGCAGGCAGGGACCACTCTGGGATAAACCTTAGGTAGGGTGACCATATTTTGGAAACCAAAAAGGAGGACAACATGGTCGCCCCCAAGGGCGCATGTCCAGCACCAAGGGGGCGTGCCCACCCGAACATAGCCTTGGTCACATGTCTGATTTTACAGCACACATTTAAGACAAATCTGTTCTACATAACATCTTAATGTTAAAATCACTGAAATAAAGAACAAGTGAGAGATTCAATGTATCTGAAATTAACTTCACTCACTCCTACTTTTGTAGGTTTTGCTGTACTTTGAAGCTTTTGCTATACTCTGTGTGTTACATTCTCCCCTTCCCTCAAATATCTTTTCTGACTGTATCTTCACTCATTGCAAGCTGCTGTTGTTGTTAACAGGGTTTGCTACTGCCCCCAGATCTGTTTCAAATTTGGTAAGGCTAAAGCTCTACCTAAAAGCTTTCATGGTGCCAACTTTCAGCTCTTTATCTTTAAAAATGACAGTTTAAAAATTAATAATTTTAAAACCTCATTTTTTAAAAAATGCCTAAAAAATCAATGGATGAACAGATCTGTTTCAAATTTGGTGTGGTTAACACTCTACCTAATCCTCTCATGGTACAAAATTTCATCTCTTTATCTTTAAAAATGATGATTTTAAAAATAATAATTTTAAAACCTGAATTTTTAAAAAAATCCTAAAAAATCAATGGGTGAACAGATCTGTTTCAAATTTGGTGTGGCTAAAGCTCTACCTAAATCCTATCATGGTACAAAGTTTCATCTCTTTAACTTTAAAAATGACGATTTTAAAAATAATAATTTAAAAACCTCAATTTTAAAAAAATTCCTAAAAAATCAATGGATGAACGGATCTGTTTCAAATTTGGTATGACTAAAGCCCTTCCTAAGAGCTACCATTGTGCCACGTTTCATGTCTTTAACTTAAAAAATGATGGAGTTATAAGCATTTTTGGTAATTCCCATTAGAGCTGCTCTTTGGAAAAAATCCGGATTCCCCCCTCCTCCCGGATTTGCCATCAAAAACCCAGACAAATCTGGGCAAATCCAGTCATATGGTCACCCTACCTTAGGTCTAACTAAGGCCTATATCAGGGGTGTGTGGCCCATGGAGGCTTCCGGGAGCACAATTCTGCTCATGCTTCCAACATACCTTGTTTTTAAGCAAAATAGCTGCAGTTTTTGCTGCTGCCGCCACTGCTGAAAAGTTGGCGGGGCCAGAGGGACCTGCAAAAAGGCCACGGGGACACATGAGGGGCCACAAGTGGCACACCCCTGATGTAAATGCAAATATGCCAAAATGTCAGAAGCCTCTGGTGATCACATTCCAAAGAATAACCTGGGTAAGCCCTGCACCCTCTCTGGAAATTCTCACCGCACAGAGAATTGGGGTGCACCTAAGAGTATTCAGAGATCTATCCAGGCAGGTCAGTAGTGCTTGGATGAACATGGAAATAATGAGCTCCATCACACCAGTGATTTATCGTACATTCTCCATTCCTGGTATGTGGGTTTTGCAGCACAGTACTCACATGGCGTCATCCCTGTCCTGCACTCACCTCGCCCCTTCCCCCCTTGTTGCGCTTTATTTTGGTGGGAGGAAAGTCTGGATTATTTCCCCCTCTGGCTTTTTCCATATGCTAATGGAGTCCTGTTGACCAAAGGGGAGGGCGGGGCAGTTCTCCTCCCCCAGCCTGGTCATCATAGGGACTTGTTAGTCAGTTGAATTGACTTTTTAGTGCTCCAACCACCTTCCATTGCCCGCAGAAACAGAGCCCAGATGAAACCTTAAAAGTAATTGCTAGATAACAAAGCCAGAGCATGGGGAGACGATGACAGGACAGCCCATGCCCATCAGAGTACCACAAACAATGAACTGCAGGAGGAAGGAGAAGGGATGGGGTGGAATGGTAGAGCAACCAAGCAAAAACCCACATGAAGTGGATGATGTGTGATGGAGCCGTTGATGCGCTTATGAAATAGTGGTAAAAAATGCAGAAACAAACCAGAGGAAAAAAACTAGGTGTGCTGGAGCCCAATGAGCATCATCAGATGAGTATTTTATAGTACGCTTGTTACTTGGCACTAATGGATTTTCATGGCTCCTTTTCACGATGCCATTCGCCTTTTGCGCACCTCCCATTCCTACCGGTCGTTTTCCCATAATAATAAAAAAAGACCCTGGAAAATCTGGGGTTTTTCGTACAGCGAAATGTACCATCATTTCCTACTGTGTGCAGGAAAAGCAGCGTGATAAAAACGCCCACTGAATGGGCCATATGATTGTTGTTTACTTCCTCTTTCTTCAGCAGCTGAAGGAAGAGGAAGCTGCTAATCCCTATTGTGGGTCAGTAGCACAAGGCAAAGTGACGGGAGGGAAATGCAGTCTCCCCCCCCCCCCCACCGGTCTGAAGAAGCTCACTGACGTACACTTGTGCCCGCATCAGCTATGCGTCAGGAGGCCTGGTTCTGTGCACACATCTCCCTAACAGGGCCTTTGGAATTTTGTAATTAAAAATACCCCATCTTAGACCTCACAAAGGCATACATCAGCCTTCCTCAACCTGGGGCGCTCCAGATGTGTTGGACTACAACTCCCAGAATGCTCCAGCCAGAATGCCCTGCTGGCTGGGGCATTCTGGGAGATGCAGTCCAACACATCTGGAGCGCCCCAGGTTGAGGAAGGCTGGCATACATCATCCCACTGAGCAAAGAGTTATACCAAACCATCTGAATTGCACCTGTTTTTTTTTAAAAAAGAAATGTTTTCTGTTGCTGTAAAAGAATTTTGTTCCCTTCTGCACACACCTTCCCCTTGCAAATGCTTCAGTCACTTTTCCCTGCTTCTCTATGTGGAACACAGTAATAAAGTTATCTAAAGTGCTTTTAGACCTGGGGAGAAACACTTCAATATGTCCAATTTCCACACTAACATTTTTTTCAGTTTTCTTGCTCCCTGATCCTTGTCAGTATTAATAGTTTTGAACTGCATGCTAACCCCTGCAAAAGGGTTCTGCAAGATGTCCTATATCCATTCCTTTTGAACTCTATAATCTTCAGATCTTCAATCAAGTAAATATCCCCTCTGCTCACAAGGCAAGACTATTTAAAAAGTGGGGGTGGAATCTCCTTGCCTATCCCAGGGCCCTTGGTCTCTTCCACTATTTCTCCCTGTCCTTTATCTTGCTATGTGTGATTATATGTGCTATTCTCATGCTGTGTTAACTGGAAGATTGTTCAGCTGCGATGCTCTTCACTCCCCTTAATGTTTATTTTTAATGATGCTCCCCCAGTTCGCCTCTACAGGGTAAATCACTGCAGCTCAGTCTTGTCCCTGAAGTGCCCAGATTGTTTCTACCGCTTTAAATAATTTCTTGATGCCCTACTGCAAGGCTGCCTCGGTGGCAGCTTATATGGCAAAAAGAACAGCAAATGCTGTCCGTGTTTTTAATGGAAGCTAGCAAATCCAGCACTTCTTATGGTAGAGTGGCCTACTTTATGGAGGGCAGTCCTCTATTTGAAGGCATTCACTATTTCATTTCATTTATTACATTTCTATACTGCCCAATAGTCAAAGCTCTCTGGGAGGTTTACAGAGATTAAAAACCTTAAAACGATACATAATATTGCAAAGCATTTACATACCAACATATGAACCTACACCACACCCACCCACACCCACACAGAGACACCCACACACACACCCTAAACAATTCTAAGCAATCAAAACAACCACCACCCCAGGACATGCTGCCAAATGCCTGAGAGAAGATGAAGGTCTCAGATTGGTGCTGAAAAGACAACAACGTTGGCGCCCGGTGGGCCTCTTCAAAAAGATAATTTCATAATTGGGGGCCACCACTAAGAAAGAGGGCTTTTCAGTCCATAACCTGTTTAAAGATAAAACATCAGTTGAAGCTTAAGGTGCAGACTTTAAATCTTTTTTAAAAAATGGAATCTTCTAAAGCAAACACAGAACCTATTAACTACCATTCAGTTCAGAATTTGTCTTCTCCAAAGGAAAAGGAAAGGAAAGGAACCTCTCATGCAAGCACTTGAGTCATTTCTGACTCCTAGAGAGATGCCTGCTTTCGCTAACGTTTTCTTGGCAGACTTTGTAGTGGGGTGGTTTGCCATTGCCTTCCCCAGTTGCAGTTACCTTTCCCCCAGCTAGCTGGGTACTCATTTTACTGACCTCGGAAGATGGAAAGCTGAGTCGACCTGAGCCGGCTGCCTGAGAACCAGCTTCCGCTGGGATCGAAATCAGGCCGTGGGGAGAGTTTCGGCTGCAGTAACTGCCGCTTGCCACTCTGACTTTAAATGTTTTTTTAAAAATGGAATCTTCCAAAGCAAACACAGAACCTATTAACCACCAGTCAGTTCAGAATTTGTCTTCTCCAAAAGCTGCGGAAAATGTCTCTGGTAAACGCCTTTCATTAAGACAAACAACCCTCTCATTCTAGGACATTGATAGATACGTGGTTTTAAAGCCGAGGGGGCTGGGGTGGGGAGTGCTGAAACAGAAAATAAAAGAGGTTCATCCAAGTCCTATATGTTTTAATTAAACGTAAGCAGCTGCCTGCTGTCTTAGCTGAGAGGGGGTCCTCTCTTGGGGTTATGTAACATTAATGTTCATTGATTTGTGAAACTCTGGGGACATCTTTGCACGGTTCTGAGAAGACAAACATTTGTTGGTTGAAGCTTGTTGTTTTGGTTTTTTTTAAATGTTTTTGTTTTTCATAAAGCAGATTCATTATCATCAGAAGTACTCGGTTAATTAAAAGAGAAATCCAAAGGGATTTTTGAAGAGTCTTGTCTTTGCAAGTAAAATTTATATGCAATAAGAAACACAGTGCCCTGCTCTGCTCAAGCAAATCGTAAGGTTTTTTTAAATTATTATTTTTAAAGAGCAGTGGCAGTTACCCTACAGATTTATGCATTCATTTACAAGGGATGGAAGAGATATTTTATGTCTGCGTAGGCTTCAGACCTGCAAAGCTGTACTTGAACTGTACCTGTCAGTCTCAGGGTCTTAGGAAGTTGAACTGTTGCAATGGGTGCTGTCAAGCAATACGCAAACACTCCTCCCTTCAAAACAGACCGGTTTTGAAGATTGTAGGATTCATGATGCCCTGGATCATTCCATAAAGAAAAGAGTGTATGCCAGGAGGGGAAAAAAAAGCATCAGACTTTGCAAAAACTATTTTCGTTACCCTCATGTTAATCCCGGAATAAAGGTTTATCATCCAAGATTTACACGAGTTCATTTTGAACATTTACCCCTCAATTTAAATACAGAACAGATTATGAGATTACTTTTCTCCATGACAGATCAAAAATATTTAGGGTCATCACCTAATAAGAGGATTGAAAAGTAACAGAAAGAGCTTACTATAAATACTGTGGTACTTAGCAATATCTGCGGTCGATGTTTGGTATGGTTAAAAAGAGGGCAGGCATTCTCTCGCCAGCCTCACGGTGATAAATGCTGTAATATCAGACCTCAAATGAGTAGACGAAGGGACCTGTTTTACACAGGCCATAGCTAGACCTAAGGTTTATCCCAGGATCATCCTGGGTTCGTCCCTGCCTGAGCGCTGGATGCCCTGTGTGGCACTTAGATGAACAGGTTTGACCCCAGGACAATCCTGGGATAAACCTTAGGTCTAGCTACAGCCACAGAGTCAGAGCATCATCAGATGAGTGTTTTACTGGCCACTCACGGATGTTTGCGGGTCCTTTTGACAATGGCGTCCGCCTCCTGCCCATCTCCTGCTCCTGGTCCTTTTCCTGTGACAAAATAAGACCTGGTAAATCCAGATTTTTTTGGAAGGAAAACTTGCCGCCATTTCCTGCTGTGTGCAGGTGAAGCAGCATGATAATAATTCTCACATGGTTGTTGCTTGTTTCTTCTTTCTTTCCCATGTGAAGAAAGAGGAAGCTGCTTGTCCCTATTGTGGGACAGAAGCAAAGGGACGGTAGGAAAACACAATTTCCCTCCTGTCTGATGATCCTCTCAGACCATTGGTCCATCTGTCTCAGCATCTATACATTGCCTGGCAGTACATTGGCTGGTTTCAGAAAAGAATCTTTCCTAGGAATATATTGAGATGCCAGGAACTGAAAGCGAATTTTCTACTACCATTGAGCTACCTCGCCCAATTTAGAATATCTGCCCCCACCCCCATATTTGTTTTATGGCTATCCACTAACAAATGGTCCCAGGGCATGGTCAAAGGCATATTAAGCAGCCACCTTGCTGATTCAAAGGGGAATCAAGATGACAATGTTGGTGCCAGGGGGGTCCTCATCAGAGAGTTTGTTCCACAGTTGGGGGCCACCACAGAGAAGGCTCTCTCTCTCTTGTTGCCATGCATAGTGAACATGCATAGTAATGTGAATGCCTTCCCTTCTTTAGCACCTTCATGGTAATGTGTGAAGGGACTTTTCTGCAGTTTGGTTATGGCATAACTGAATAACCCATGACTTTAAATCAATACTCCTACTACTGCTGCTGCTTGTATTCTGTTTTGGAGAAGAAGCAAATACCAGATTCAGCTCTTGAGCATTTAAATTTCCACCTAGACAAACCAAGCAGCCAAAACCATATTTCCGTCCAGGACCACACAATGTTAAATTCATTGCTATTATGAATGTCACGACCCTGAGCTTCAGAGTAAGTCCTACAATAACAAATCCTCATTGTACCTATTCTCTAAATGTTGTTCACTTCTTTTCACTGGAGAAGCTGATTGATTCTTGAAGCCCTAATAGTGGCAAAAGGCTCCAAATTCTCACGGTTTAAGGATAGGAGCCCAGAGTTTCAGACGTTTCCGAAAGCCAACATTTGGGAAGAAAGGTTTGTAATTAAAGTCTTTGTAGAGGGGGGAAAAATCAACATTTTGGATGGTGGTCAGTTCCTTAAAAAGCAATAGGAATTTTGCCATTGTCTCTCTAAGGAGAATATGAAATGTGTCCTGTGCTTCCTACCTTCATGGATAACGAAGATAGAGACTTGTCTGATTAATATGAAAAGAAACAAACATGTGTGCCCAAAGATTAGTTGTTCTGGAGTTCACCTCTGGGGGCCCCTGCTAATGTGCTAAAAATATTCCATGCGCACCTTGTAAACAAAATAATTATATGGTTTCCCGGGTATGGTATGTATGGTTGCACCCCAAAATGAGACACCGAGATAAAAATAGACAGACCAGATGTTCTAAACAAGAGTCTTTTATCCATAGAAATGTACAGGCAATTTCAGATTCTGATGCGCCATCAGTGTTCTGCTTCCAGGCACAACAGATGTGGCTCTTTCCCTAAGTCACAGATAAGATAACAGCCCTTGGAAAATCTGATTTCAGTGAAATGCTGCATAGGGAACAGCTCAAGGTTAATTTTAGAAGCTGCATTCCAGGGGTTATGTCAATCAAGAGATATTTGCTCTCTCCCTACTGATGACTGTACCAGACATGCCTATTTAGGAATCCATTTCAAGTTATAGGTTAGGGACCCGGCATGTGCCGAACGAAAGATGTTCGACCTCTCGTTTCTGCCAAGGGCATGGTGCTGCATGTCTTCCGGGACTCTGTATCCAACTGCCTTTACACCAATGCTAATTATTGCTAATTATTCTCAGTATTTTGAGAATCAGTCAGTCTTAAATGCATCTACACCATAAGCAAAATGAACAGGTAGTCTGAAGCGGCGGCAGTGTGGACTGTGTACCACTTACCGATCTGCAGTAGGTACAAGGGACATATTTTTAATGCTCCCCCACATACAACAATGCCCTGCATTCAGTTAAGAAACACAACAGGCAGAAGACTATGCTAAACCTTTCCTCCTGACCAGCTAGTTTACTACCTCCAGGAGATTAGATCCAGACTTAGGCAGGATCTACACTACTGCTTTAAAACAGTTTATAACAGTAGTGACAACTATTGGTGCCCAGGACACACTCCACATAAAGTTTTCAAACCATTTTCAAAGTGTCATATCCTGCTTGGTGTAGATTTGGTCTTAGTCATGCTTAGAGTAGACCCACTAAAATCAATGAGACTTAATTTAGCCATTACTAACTTGTCTCATTGATTTCAATGGGTCTATTCTACACATAGCTTTCCACTGCTGGGAGTTCTTCTATGGGAAAGTCAAGAAATATGAGTCCTAAAGAACAAAGGAAGCTGTGCTGGTCCATGAGGGGAAGGAAAATCCAAAACCCACAGTTGGGTAATACCTTTAGTAGAACTAACCAAATGCCAACCTGGTGACCTTCTGATGTTTTAGACTACTGTTGCGATTTAGGGACTTTGAGCTATATGTCTATAATTCAGCACTTTGAGAGCATTAGCTACTGATGTCCACCTAACAGCAGATGAAATACATCTAAACAAGCCAGTGTGGTATAGTGGCTAAGGTGTTGGACTGGGAGTCGGGAGTTGGGAGATCTGGGTTCTAGTCCCCACTCGGCCATGGAAACCCACTGGGTGACTTTGGGCCAGTCACAAGACTCTCAGCCCAACCTACCACAGAGGGTTGTTGTTGTTGTGAGGATAACATGGAGAGGAGAAGGATTATGTACACCGCTTTGGGTTCCTTGGAGGAAAAAAGGTGGGATATAAATGTAATAAATAATAAATAAATAAATAAAATAAACAAAGTGTACACCTAGGATTGTTTTGTGGGTTGCAATCCAGGTTTTGTACTAACAAGAATTAGTACAGGAAAATCTATCTTGTTTTATTTTACTACAAATATGGTTATAGCATCATAAAAACATTTATGTGCACATAAAAACATTTATGTTATTAAACATAATAAAAGAGCTTTGCTAAAGATTCTTAGATCTTAACAGCTTAACAAGAAATCTGGTTTTATTGACTATTTCTTCTTCCTAGACTTCGAGGCAAACTGGTGAGGCTAAAAGAAAAGTAATGTGCCCAAGAACCTAAGTCCAAGGCAGAGGTGAAGTCTGAGCTCCAAAACATAAAACCACTCTTTTGAACTCAGTTAAAGATCTTGAATGCAAATAAAGAGCAGCATTTCACTTTGCAGAATCCCAGCCTCCCTCTTTTAACCCCTTCCCAAATACATTTAAAAATGGTAAGCAATAAAATAAAATCGGAACGGGCAGGAAACCTGTTGAACACTGAGAGAGGCCAGGGGCACCAGACATGTCAGTATCCCACTTTGGAGGCTGGGGCTATGGGTGGGATATTCAGAAATGCAGGTTACGCTTTTATCTAAGAGTTACTTGAATGATATAAGTTCATGTAAGAATCAACCCTTCACTGTAGAAAGAAAGAAAGAAAGAAAGAAAGAAAGAAAGAAAGAAAGAACCTTTAAATGAGGTGCCACAGTCTGGCAATTCTATTTCAGAGATGCTCAAGGCAGCTCCCTTCCCTTCAACAACACAAAACCCAACACAAAATGCAATGAAAACAACCAAACTTTAGAAAGACAGGACCTAAAACTCAGCTGAAATTATTTAAATATGTAGACATTCACCTCAAGACTCCTAGAAAGTGCTTTGCCTTCTGCCATCTTCACATGTACGCTTGGTGGAGGCATGGGAGCAGGGTCTTCTCCCTAGTGGCACCCATAGTGAGGCACTCCCTCCTGAAAGAAGTTTGGTTCCTTCCCCAACCCGCCATTTTAGGAGAATCGCAACAATTTTCTCCTGCTGCTGTTTCAATGATTTAATGGACATACTGCATTTTCTTTTTATTGTTATGTTGTTTTTATTGTGTTGTTGCATTTTTAATGTAGAAGCCAACTTGGTGGCCCTTTAAGGAATGAAAAGATAGGGGGTAGAAATGTTCTAAAATGAATAAATACATTAGATGTGCAATTTCGGATTACCTCTGGAATGCAACTGTGCAAAACCCCACCCATGCGAATATCTTTTTCTCCACTAGAGGGTGGTTCTTTGCTACTGGGATATAGGAGAAACAAGAAAAGCCAAATGTGTATTGTCTGGAAAGCTAAGAAACTGCTAAGTGGCTTTCACAAGTACAAAAAATACGCACTGAAGTCAGTGTTGTTCCTTTAGTGAAGAAAATACAGATTAGG
Source organism: Elgaria multicarinata webbii (assembly GCF_023053635.1). Classification (NCBI taxonomy): domain Eukaryota; kingdom Metazoa; phylum Chordata; class Lepidosauria; order Squamata; family Anguidae; genus Elgaria; species Elgaria multicarinata. The sequence continues at coordinate 28,535,567 of NC_086174.1, forward strand.
TTCTGTTTGGATGGCAGCAGAATTCCGCTTGCCTCCCCACGGAGTCCACAGTTTTAATCAGAATAGAACTTTGTTGTCTAGCCAGTGCACTGCTCAGCAAGCCGTTCACTTAATGGCATTTTTTAGGGGGGGAGGGGGGAATAAACATTTAGACTGAACACCTCTTTGCAACAATAAACTCTTCACTTACACACAATGTTGTAAACATGGTCTAAAACAGTTAAGAAAAAGCATAGACTCACATTAAAGACATAACATTATGCAGTTGACCTAACGCTTCAGAACAGAAACCTTGCCACCATGTGCTTGGTTGGTAGTACTGAAGGCATCCCCAACCTGGCACCCTCCAGATGTGTTGGACTTAGAGATGTACAGATTTTGTTAAATCCATTCCATCTGTGTTTGGCAGATTGTCAAGCATCTTTTGTTTCATTGCCTGTTCATTGACAGAGTCAGATTTTTCTCAATTTCTCACTCATGTTCATGCTGGGGAGTGCGCACTTAAGCAAATGAAACTCCAGAAAATGTGCATTTGTGCAAATGTGCAAACACACACACCCCAAATCTGCATTTCCATGCTTTAGCTTATGGCACATGTTTGGTCAGTGCTTTTTCATGTTTTCTCTAGACAAATTCCTGAAGGAAAAAGCTATTGATGGCTACAGGTCCTGATGGCCATATGCTACCTCCAGTATCTGAGACAGTAAGTCTAAATACACCAGTTGCTGGGGAACCTGGGTGGGAGGGTACTTTTGCACTCATGTCCTACTGGTGGGTTTCCCATGGGCATCTGATTGGCCACTGTCTGGATGGAATGCTGGACTAGATGGACCCTTGGTCTGATACAGCAGGGCTCTTCTTCTGTTTGTATTTTTCCTATTTTTATGACAACATTTGCATATAATTTCAGAAACTAAAATTAACAGTTTGCAGGCCTGCAGGATCTGCAGACTCGGAAAAAGCTGGTCTGCTGTGGAATCTGCAGGCCAGATTTAGAGAAATCCAAACTCACCTAAACCTGCTGCAGATTTCTCCGACATCCCTAGTTGGACTACCCTGCTCATTATCCCTTGCCAGCATGGCCAACGGACACTGAGAGTTGTCATCCAACACATCTAGAGAACACCAGGTTGGGGAGGACTGGAGTAGAAGGTCCAAGGGCAAGGTGGTTTTTTTTTGTGGTTTTTTACTTATTAAATTCATTAACTTGATATATCAGCTGCTGGACTAGAGAAAAGAATTGTGCTATAAAGTAACTATAAAGTAGCCCAACAGGCTGCACACTGCTGCTGCTGAATGAGTAAAGCACCAGAATAGGAAGAAACATGTAGTACAGCCTAATGAGTGTATTGTGCCAGAGATTTGAGTTGAAGATTAGAAGACTCCAGCCTGGTATAACTTCTTCTGAAGCTGAAAAGGCGTAATTAACTTTGAATGGATGTAACAGACTAATGGACTCCCCATGTAGCCTGTCATTTCATTCAAAGTATCATGGAACTGAAAAATGCCACCGTACAACAGCAGGTTGTAGCAATCCAGCAGAGGGATTAGGTGGGTGCAGTTACTTTAAAGAGTGAGAGCAGGCTGGGGGGTGGGGGGAGAGAAAGGTTATTGACTTCAAACTACAGCAGATTTCTAAGCAAGAGAGCAAAGCTCATGCTGAAATGATGGTATGAGAAGAAGTTTTTAACAGAGCTTCAAGCCAAATGGTCCAGAACAGCTTTGTTTTGCAAAAGGAGGCATACGTGGTCATGAATATAGTTCTGTAATTTGAAAGACCCGAGAAGATATTGAAACTAATGAGCCTTTATTGGTAGCTAGACCTAAGGTTTGTCCCGGGATTGTCCCTGCCTGCTCCCGGGATAGCCTGTGTGTCATTTACATGAACAGGAATGACCCCGGGATGATCCTGGTATAAACCTTAGGTCTAGCTAAAGCCTTAGTATCCAATTTCTTGGCTTTGTGGGTTTTGAGCCAACATGAGATAGCCTAAATCTGGCCTTAAAACATCAGGGGTTAAAACTAAAAACACCACTGAATTTCTCTAGTTTTAAAATAGGGAAAGTATTGTTACAGTATTCTGAAAACAAAAACGCAAACAAGTAATTAACTGGGTGAGGTGAGTACAAATGAATAGATATGTCCCTGTATGTTCAGAAAACCTTAATTCTGAGTAAGCCTGCAAAGAATTCCAGCACAGCTTTTTCCTTTTTCTCTGGACTCATCTACACCAAGCAGGATATTCCACTATGAAAGCGGTACATAAAAGGCAGGAGCCACACTATTTCTTTATAGTGGTACTGAAGTGCACTGACCACTGTTGGGGCCCATTGACACATACCACATACCGCTTTCAAACCACTTTCATAGTGTTATACCCTCCTTGGGTATAACAAGACCACCTTCCCTTATATACACCCAGATGACAGCTACAGTCTTCAGAGGAGGTCCTGCTGGCCATTCTGAATGCTGCTATCAGCGGCAGGCCTTCTCTGTAGTAGCACCCACCCTCTGGAAAAACCTCCCTTGTGTGGTTTGGGAGACGGAAAACGTAACATCTTTTAAACTCCTCCTAAAAACATACCTTGTCACACAGGCTTTCCCTGGATTTGAAATTAGCTGTTTTTTTTACTGCCTTAAAAATATAATAATAATTAATGTTTAAATTTATCTGATACCTGTTGTATTTTATGGTTTTAATTGTACACTGCCCAGAGAGCCTTGGCTAATGGGCAGTATAAAAATGTAATAAATAAATAAATAAATAAATACATACATACATACATAAATACTTAATTTGAAAGAAATACATGATAGATCATATGGCAAACTGGCATAAAAGGGTATTAATTTTCAGCGCTTTTAAACTTGTAGTACTTGTGACACATTTTATTGGATCAGTTTGAAATTTTGCAAAATTGTAGATCCCATAGTTAAATCACGGATGTCAAGTTTCAAGGGTATTTTTGTGACTTATCTTAACTAAAGGGGCATTCCCACAGTCTTTTAAAATACACACACACACACACACACACACACACACACACACACAGAGAGAGTTTAACAGAATTGTTAAATACCTACGAAAATTTCAATTCAATTATGATTGAAATACCTTCTTTAGTATGTATGACCAATTATAAAGGCAAAATAACGTATTTAATAGCTTTATACCATACTGTCAACTTCTTAACTTCTTTCAAAACACTAAGAAATACCTTGCCACATTTGGACTCATTAAATTCTTTTTACAACATTCAATGAAAGGTTTTCTTGTCTACTTCAAAGTATCACCATCTCTGTCATTTCTCTTTTGTCCTCACATGCTGTGTTAATTTGACCATATCTGCTAGCTCCAACATTTTAACAAGCCAGTCTTTCTGAAAGAGAGACCTCCAATTCCTTGCATAAACTAAACTGGCTAATTATAAGAGAACCTGGCTAATTATCTTACTGTAGATATATAATTCAAAGTCAGGAGTTAGTTGGTCAGCCCTTTTTGACTGCCTCCCCATTGACCAACTTTCATGAAACGTACTTCACTGGAAAGCTCTTGACATGCAGATTCCACAAATAGCAATGGTTTTCATTATACTTCAGAGTTGGGACTGTATTTGGGATGAAGTGTCATCGGTGGCAATTCTATTGTGTTTGGCAGTGACTTTGTGTTTTGTCATCCCACATCAGCTATCATTGGCCAGTCGGTCAAGAAATCCAGCACCTGGAACATTGTCAACAAATCCCAGCTTACTTGCAACATGCACACTCTGGAGAGTGAATCTGAGTTTGCTGCCTACCTTCAGACTGCTATTCAGTTCCCAATAGTTGGAGAAGACATTGATCAAGATCCCAGACGCATTCATTGTTAACGAGGACATTGTCATTGATGTCTATGGTGTCCTCTTTTTCTTGGTGATGCCTTTCCTCTTTTTTGGCAATGTGCAAGTGGCCACCCTAATCTCACCCCATACATTTACATTGCTCGTGCAAGTAGGCCATTCGCATAAGGTGTAAAATGGTCAAGTGTGCATATGTGTTGTAGCATATACATAGGAACTACATATTCCACTGCAACATTGTGTCTCTAAAAGCCGAGACATTGCTGGGGGGGGGGGCTTATAGTATTTCAGTCTTCTCCCAAACCCTATTGATCAGTAATAGCAGAACTGTACGTTCGGCCTCCATTTTGTGCCTTTAAAGCAGGGTATGTGTGTGTGTTTTGTCAGGGGCCTCATGCAGGCAGTGGATGAGGCCAGCATTGGCCTGGGCTCTGCTTCCCCCCTCTCTATCAGATGACATGCTAACCCACCGTGGATCACCCCAAAAGGTGGTCCATGGTGGGTTAGCGTGTTGTGTGGTGGGGGAACACCTGCTGCAGGATGGTTAGCGAACTTTCACAGTGGCTCCTATATCGTTTGGCAGGAACTCCGTGAATTTTAGGAATTTCAGAGAAACAGAAAAACACCCCAGTAAGTCCGACTTATTTTTAAAGGTGGAAGTTGATGCCATCTCCTGCTGTGTGTAGGAGAAGCAGCGCAATCAAAACAGCTTACTGAATGGGCCGCGTGCACATTGTTTACTTCCTCTTTCAAAAGAGGAAGTAATGGGGGACAAACGCGGGGGTGGAGAAGTGACGGTAAGCAACCATGATTTTCCTCCACGTCATGACACGCTTTGACTATTGCTCCATCTCACTCAATACTGTTCATGGCTCTCCAGGGTTTCAGACAGGGGTTTTTCTTCACCCCTACCTATCCCCCTACTGAGTTCAGCAGCTCATTTAGAGTTCTGGCTGGTTTTGATGTAAACACAGAATGGAATCACAGCCCCACTAAAACAGGAGCCACTTTCTCCACTGTGGCACCCCGGTTGTGGAATGAGCTCCCCAGAGAGGTCCGCCTGGCGCCTACACTGTACTCTTTTCGTCACCAACTGAAGACCTTTTTATTCTCTCAGTATTTTAACACTTAATTTTAACTTAAATTTAAATTTTACTGTTCTAACTCTGTATTTTAATCTTATATTAATTTTATTGCATGGTTTTATCCTGGTTGTGCTTTTTATCCTGTATTTTGTATTTGTGCTTTTAACCTGCTGGTTGTTTTATTATGGTTTTAATTTTTGTGAACCGCCCAGAGAGCTTCGGCTATTGGGTGGTATAAAAATGTAATAAATAAATAAATAAATAAAATAAACCTCGTCTGCCGGGGATTGAATCTGGGACCCTTTCCACGCAAAGGACATTCTCGAAACTGATCTATGGCTTCTCACTCCACAGCTTTGGGAAGACTGGGATGTTATAAATCCCAAGGTCCTGTTCTGAAATGAAGATCATAAAGTCAGGTGGTAGGAACTGGTAACCGCATTGTACAGGAAACAGTGGATGATTCCCCAAGAGGCAGCTGTGTCAGCCGTGTACAGTAGAAAGGGCCTTTAGTGTCTGAACAGAGTTTTACTCTGTATTCCCCCACAGGAGACAGACATAATAATCATCTAGTTTAGGGAATGATATTACTGAATCAGCAGATCCTCCTGACACTCATCACTGGATAGAGAGTAATTCCACCGTTACGCCTATACAGCACTGGCTTTTAGCAAGATACGGGAAGATTCTCTCTGGCTGAGTAAGTCTTGATAGTAAACAGATTTTTAAAAGCCTGGCCTGAGAAAGGTAGTAAGTGAGCTACAAGAATGCAGGAGGAAAAAAAGAAGAAGCAAAGTAAAACGTGTCTGTGGGATGGGTGTATGTGTGTCTTTGCAAGCAATCAAGAAGCTGTTATGGGTATCAGATAAGGTGGTATAGCCATAGGTACAGCGGTACAGCTTTATTTGCGTATCAGCCAGTTGCAAGAATTGTTACATGTTGGTACATATTGGTGTGTGCTCTCTGGCTCATAGGGCCAGAAGCAAAGCCACATGAAGACACAAGCTGGGAGGCCAGTCAGATACAACTCGTTTCCTGCAATTCTGAAACTCAAAGTGGATTCACAACAGAGGCTGATTTTACTTTCTGCTGTTTTATTTTTGTTTTATTGTGCTTTTATTTATATTTCTTCTAAGTAGCTTTCCATCTTATTTGTTTTGAGAAATGTAACAAAGGAATTTAATAAATTCTAACTTGACTCATGTAAACCATCTGTGCATTATTACTTTATTGCTCCATATCACCCAGAAAAGCTGGGTGTAAGGCTGAGTAGGAGTTCATTGGACTCCCCCACCCCATCCCAGGCATTCCCCCTGTTCCCTCCCAGCCACTTCCAACTGTATTTATATATCCCATTGCTTAGCCACACGTTCTTCTCAGAGCTTGGAACTTCCAGTCTACAAAGTTCTTTTCATAGCTCAGATCCTCCAGTGTGTTATAGCTAAGAAACACTAGTTTCTGGAAGGAGGCAAGTCAGTGGAGCTCCCTTATCTGAGCTCCCAGCTGGCCTATTATTAGAAATGAGGTTTTTCTGCTCATTTCAGGTTGCCAAAGCAGTGCTAGCTCGGCACTGGTGGGGGCCACTTGCACAGTGGAATTGACAGAGCGTTAGAGAATCATTCGGGATGTAAATGTCCATTTGATTACATCCCATTGATTTCAATGGGTCTATGATACTTATGAGTAAGTTTGGATCTAAATTATTATTATTATTATTATTATTATTATTATTATTATTATTATTTCTATATAAAACGTTAAGGTGATGCATGGCACAAAGGTTTCATTAATTTTGGGGCTTCCCCTAGAAATCACTAAACCTCAATTGTGTGAGTGGTGGGTCCCACTTGCACAATAGAATTAGAGGGACCCACTGCTTGAGGAGGAGAATTGGTGGGGGTGTAAGCGACCCATTGGATTCTGCCCTATGTCAAGACTAACTTAAATCCCATTGATTTTGATGGGTCTGCTCTAAATAGGAATAAGTCTGTATCAACCTTAACATTTTTTATTTAATTTACTTGTACAGCACCAAAATAACTTTGACTATTGGGCCATCTAAAAGTGTAACAAACAAACAAATAAACAATTTCACTGCGGGGGAATCCGCACGTCGTTCTCAGGCCGCACGTCGTTCTTCCATCTGCCCCCAGTGCACCCCGAAAACGATTGTGTAACTTGCCTGTAAAAGAGACGAGGAAGAAGCGTCCTTGCTGGCGCCGGCGCCGCCACCCACAGACCTCCTCGCCGGCTGGGACGGAGAGCTCGGGGGAAGAAGGCGGGGTGGAGAGCTTCTTCCACTCTTCACCCCTTCTTCTTCTGCTGAGTTCTCCGAGCCGGCCGGCGAGGAGGGAGTTGGGTGGCGGCGGCGGCAAGGACGCTTCTTCCTCGTCTCTTTTACAGGCAAGTTACACGATCGTTTTCAGGGTGCACTGGGGGTGGATGGAAGCGCCCTGAGAACGACGTGCGGATTCCCCCTGCAACTAACAGCACAATCCAATGCATGCTTACACAGAAGTAAGGCCTTCTTGTGTTCAGTTAAATGGTCACATACTTTGGCCTTGGTTTGTGGTAAACACACCAAACCGTTGACCACCAAGTTCTAGAACAGAGATGGTGGAATATGTTTGGCCCTCCAGATGTTGCTGGACTGCAACTCTTCTTGCCCCTCAACATTGTCTACTGGGAGGTCACATGTTCCCCATCCCTCCTCTAGAAGTAGATGATGTACTAGATATTTAAATAAGAGCAAATTCAGCGGCTGCAAAAAGGTATGCAAGGAAATCCAGACCGCTAACTGTGTCTCCTAAAATGAAGACCCTGGGGAAAGGGAAGATTCACTAGCAAGGAGCAAAACCAACCAGTTCATCCTACAAATAAGACTGTATCTCTGTAGCTATGGCCACGCTGCCTTGTGTTGATAGAATCTGGTCTGCTGCCTTTCTATAGAACCAAGGTCCTAGGACTTTAAAAGAGCCTTGAATGCAATCCCTTTGCAAATGTGTTTCTCCTTTTGTCGTCTGGACTTTCAGATAATGGCAAATCATCAGATTATTTGTTTCCCACCAAGGTTCCCACCTGTGCATTTATGGACAGAGTAGGAAGCCAAGCCAGTCCAAATCACAATGTGTTTAACTTGGCAGCTCCAGCAGGATATGAACGAGCCTCCTTTCCAATAAATGCAGTTATTTTAATCTCCAGCTTTACACAGCCAGGGGAGTGTGCAGGTGCAGCATGGTGTCCAATTACTTCTACATGCGTCTCCCAGATGGAAATGAACTTTAACAAATGCACATAGAAAACAGATGCCATTTTAAAACGGTGCGTGAGGCGGGGAGCTTTGCCACACACAAAAATGTCAGGCCGATGTCAACAGTAGCTTCCCCTGTTGACAGCCAAGTCGATGACTGAAACGCTGGAGGTACATACAGCAAATGGACAAAATAAGTGTTTTGACTTAAAAGCAGGTCAGAAAGAAGAGAAGCGGGTTCTCAGGGTGCAAAATATTTATTTTCATGAAGCCTGACGTATTTCAGCCTGTTCTATATTCAAAGGCCTTCTTAGGGGGCTGTGTGTGACATTAATTTAATACCCCATTTCTTCGATTCTAAGACACACTCCCCCCCCCCATATAAACATCTCTAAAAATGGGGTGCATCTTAGAATCGCGGGTGTGTCTTAGGTTTTTTTTTTCTGTTGGTGGTACTGAAATTAGTGTGCATCTTACAATCGACGGCGTCTTACAATCGAAGAAATATGGTACCATAAAATACAATAAGATAACACAATATTAAAATATGTTTCTGCTATTAGGTTAATTAAGCACATCGCCACAGCAACCTCTTCTTTCTGACCTGTTTTGGTTGTTTAGCTCCCTTTTTTTAAAAAAAAAAAAAAAAAAAGCAAGAACAGCACTGGAGTCATGAATCCTAACATGTAGATGGTATTGCAGATTCCAGCAGGGTGTTGTTCACTTTCAAACTGCCTGCAGTTATGACAGGCAATATGGCCAAGAACATAAGGAAGCCAAGAGCCCATCTAGTCCAGCATTCTGTTCATGCAGTGGCCAACTGTGATGGAAAACCCACAAGCAGGACATGAGCACAACAGCACCCTCCTGCCCGTGTTCCCTAGTAACTGATGTATATAGGCTATATACTACCTCTGATACTGGAGGTGGCATATAACTATCAGGACTAATAGCCATTGATAACCTTCTCTTCTATGAATTTGTTCTAACTCCTTCTAAAGTCATCCAAATTGGTGGCCATCACTATGTCTTGTGGTAGTGAATTCCATAAAATGGTGGCTGGTCAGCTGTTTTCAGGAGGCACTGGATGGTAAGCAAACACAATTTTCCACTGTGTGATGATGCTCATTCTCTCTCTTTAATGGTGTTTACTCAAAGGTAAGCATGCATCAGATTTTAGTACAACTTGGATGTAAATGGAGTTGAAATCAATGGGACTTACTCTTGGGTAAGGGAACCAGCAGATCTCTATTTTATAAACTGGAGATGCACAGATTCGCATGATCAAAGTAAAGGAAAATAGATCCTTCACAAATGCAAACAGTTGGACTTTCACAGTCATGGATTATCAGGAAAAGGGCTTAAGGGAGGAAATTTAAAAATTCCTAAAAAATCAAGGAATAAACCAATCTGCTTCAAACTTAGCATGCTGAAAGCTCTACTTAAGAGCTCTGAAGATCCCAAACTTCATCTCTTTATCTTTAAAAATTATGCAGATATAAGCATTTTTGTTAATTTCCATTTTTAAAATTCCTTAAAACAAGGCATGAACGGATCTGATTCAAACTTGGCATGGTTAAAGCCCTCCTTAAGAGTTATCACCATGCCAAGTTTGAACAATTTATCTTTAAAAATTAGAGCAAAGGAGGGGACCTGACAACCTTTACAAACGAAATTAGTTAAAATGATTGTTCATCTGCCCACTCTTTGAAAGTAGCAAAACAAAGCTTCACTACTTCTCCCCTGTAAATCGTTCCCAAGCCAAGGAGCAGCAACAGTTTTGGCCTATGCGTTCCCTCCTGCTTGCTACAAATGGCCCCTTTTCCTTGGAGTTTGTTTAATATGGTCTTAGCGGAAAGTATAGTGTGTTGTTTTACCATAATGGTGCAGTTTCAAGCTGCTGTATTTGTGCAGAAATAAAGAAATATTTTTAGATTATGAACAATTAACTGCAGGGGAAAGGAGAACATGGGTGGGGTGGGGGGGAGATTTCACTGGCATAGTAGTGCTCCACGTGAAAAGATACATGAACTGAAAGAGAGCAACAACGCACAGACTTGAAAGTGCCCAGTGCTCACTAAGGAAATGCAGGGAGAAATCGCAGATGAAAACCGGATTAAAAATGTAGATGTGATGGAACTCAAAATGAACTTCATGTCTGAGCAGGGATGTAAAATGGGATCATTCCTATCTTAAGGGACTACCAGATTTATGCCCTAGCATGCCACTCTTCCCCCAGTAGGTCAAGTGGTGGAGTTTTAAGGCAGACAGGTACATAAGTGGTTGAATTTAGAGAGAGCCTATTTTTGAATGATTTGAGATCTTCAGTCTCCAGGCAAATCAGACTGCCCCATGGCATTGCAATTTAAGTTCTCTGAACGTTCAGTTTGACAAAATTCACTGGAGGGAACGGAAAGGTATGGCTTTTGTTCAACCCCCACACCAGGCAGCCCACTTGGCCTCTCCTACATTAGGAGGAGCAACATTTAAGGCAATTGCTGGTTATCAAAGAAATTGGCACTGACATCATTTTCTCTCACTTGCCCTCGCCTTGCTGTTCATTTTACTAATGAAAGCTCCTCCAATTAATACTTGCCCTTTTCCAATCTCAGTAAGTGAAGAGTACTTATCGCCTGCAGGCTGTGATTGATTACAACACTGTAACTCTATTATTGCCAAACTGCAGTAATTAAGAGCTTGGCATTATAAGGAGCACTTTCCAAAGGGTTTCCCCATCTCATCTCTATTCAAGTATTGTTTTTAAAGGCTGGCTCTTGCCCAGCTCTTCTCAGGAAGTAATGGGAAAGTGTGATTTGATTCCTAAAACAGCTCACCAATGTAAAATTAGATTTCAGTTCTTTTGCTCATTCTTTCTTCTGAGAACCTTCCCAAGTGAAATGATATTTATTTTACACACTCACACCTACACCATTCAATATAGCAATACCTATTGGAATACATGCCATCTAAGCTATACAAAAAGATTTGCATGTGTGTGAAAATGTATCCCCAGTGAAAAAGCCTCCTTCTGATTTAATTTAGTATTGATTTGCTTGGATTCAATTTGGTGCAAGGGTTCCCTGCACCTCCAGGAACTTCCAAGTGTACCCAAATAACCTGTAGATCTGAGGACTTCCCTCGGTCTATCTCAGCCTACCTTGACCTGGTGCCTTCCAGATGTGCTGGAATTAGGATGACCATATGAAAAGGAGGACAGGGCTCCTGTATCTTTAAAGTTGTATAGAAAAGGGAATTTCAGCAAGTGTCATTTGAATACATGTAGCACATGGTGAAATTTTGTCTTCATCATAACAGTTAAAGCTACAGGCGTCCTACCCTCTTGACCAGATACAAAAGAGAGGAGGGCACCTGCAGCTTTAACTATTGCAACGAAGAGGGAATTTCACCAGATGCTATATGCATACAAATGACACCTGCTGAAAATCCCTTTTCTCTACAACTGTTAAAGATACAGGAGCCCTGCCCTCCTTTTCATATGATCACCCTACTTTTCTATACAATTGTCCTGTTCTCCTTTTCATGTGATCACCCTTGTTGGAATGTGTGGCATCACCCCACAGTTCTGTTCCCTTAGTTACGTCTGAATTTGTATGTCTAGTGAGTGCAGAATGTTGGACTGAGTGGGTGTGGCTGATGATGCTGTGAAGGGGGTGGGGAGGAGTATTAATGGCGGAGTCTAGGGTGGGGGTTAGTTGGTTGGGAGTGTCAGTTAGGATTGTCAATGTGAAAGGAGATAAGATTTCGGCCACAGCTAGACCTAAAGCTTATCCTGGGATCATCCAGGGTTCGCCCCTGCCTGAGCACTGAATCCCCTGTGTGTCACCTAGATGAACAGGTTTGACCCCTGGATGATCCAGGGATAAACCTTAGGTCTAGCTGTGGCCTTCAAGAGACTTAGGATTACTGTTTTTATTAAAACTACTAGAGTAAGCAGGTTAACTTGAATTTGAAGTAACTAAGATCTGTTAAACAAAAATAAACATTTTGTTTTGTTAACTCAAACCACATGTCCGCTTGGCTTTATCACCTGCTGTACAGTTACTATCATAAACACCTTATATATAACCTTCAGCTTATTACATACACAGTAAAAAATTTTCAGATTCCAGCCTTTACCCTCTCATATGAGGGAAAGGTTGTGTTTTACCCTACCCTCAGGTTGTTCAAGTGGTGGCGCTTGGCTTGAGGAGGATTTGTGTGCATCAAGGCCTGGTGTGTGAGTCCTGTGTTGTGACAGACTGCAACTCCCATCATCCCCAGATAGCATGACGAGAAAAATGTGAATTGTAATCCAACACATCTGGAGGGCCCCAGGCTGGAAAAGAGTGGACTATATTATTCCTTTGAAATTATGTTCATGTGTTCCAGCCGTGAAAGTAGTGACATAACTGAACCATGCATCTGCAGTTAGCATCACAATATTTCTAGGATGGAACCTTATTGTCAGCATAATACCACATGATAGTGGTACTAGAACGCTGATGAAGAATGAGCTGCAATCTTATACACACTTACTCAGGAGTAAGTCCCACTGAGCTCCATAGGATTTATGTCTCCTCGCTCTCCTTTATTCCTCATATTGAGGCAGTAGCCAAATCCTGACGCTTTTTCCTGTATAATATTGCCAGGATTCGATAATTTCTGTCTGTCTCTTCTGCCAAGACACTTGTTCATGCACTAGTTATTTCTCGGTTGGACTACTGCAACCTTCTTCTCTCTGGCCTTCCTTCTTCTCACATCATTCCGTTGGTTTCTGTCCACCACGCTGCCGCTAAGATCATCTTCTTGGCTCGCCGCTCTGACCATGTTACTCCACTTCTGAAATCTCTTCATTGGCTTCCAATTCACTTCAGAATCCAATATAAACTTCTCCTGTTGACCTTCAAAGCTTTCCACGGTCTAGCTCCGCCCTATCTCTCCTCTCTCATCTCAAACTATTGCCCCACTCGTGCTCTTCGCTCCTCTGATGCCATGTTTCTCGCCTGCCCAAGGGTCTCTACTTCCCTTTCTCGGCTTCGTCCATTCTCTTCTGCTGCCCCTTATGCCTGGAATGCTCTCCCAGAACATTTGAGATCTACAACTTCAATCACAGCTTTTAAAGCACAGCTAAAAACTTTTCTTTTTCCTAAAGCTTTTAAAACTTGATGTTGCTCAGACTTTAGACTGTTAGTTATACTGTTATACTGTTAGTTTTACCCTACCCTGTGCCTGTTTACCCTACCCAGTGCCTGTTTCCATTCTCTTCCCCTCCTTATTGCTTTACTATGATTTTATTAGACTGTAAGCCTATGCGGCAGGGCCTTGCTATTTACTGTTTTACTCTGTACAGCACCATGTGCATTGATGGTGCTATATAAATAAATAAATAAATAAATAATAATAATAATAATAATATAATAATAATGTACGGGATTGCACTGTAAGTTGCAAAAAGAGATGGAGAGAGAGAGAGAGAGAGAGAGAACCAGCCAGCCAGCCAGCCACAATTTTTGATATGAAAATAGATTTCTTGAAATGGGGCATTGGACTTACAAATTCTTATGTTTCACACACATAGGCCCCATTCAGAAGATACCTTAAACCATGGCTTTAACCATATTGGTTAAGCCAGAAAGCCAGGCCGTGTTCAGAAGACACCTTAAACCACAACTTCAACCATGATGAATAAGGCTTGCCTTATTCGTCCTGGTTTAAGGTGTTTTCTAAACACGGCCCGGCTTTCTGGCTTAATCACCGTGGTTAAAGGCGTGGTTTAAGGTGTCTTCTGAACAGGGCCACAGCCAAAATGGTCTATTTAGAAGAGGGGATTTTTGTACCAGAAATTTCAGTGCAGCCTTAGCTATGACAAGCAAACTTTCTGTTAATGTGTCTAATGCTCAACCCTTCACAAGAAAGGGAGAACTGGCACTGCCTTTGTATATGCACCATTCGTGGCAACTGTCAAATTTCCTGACTGACTGCTATTGTACTTAATCCCATAATGACATTCGCCCATCCTCATACCTATCAAGCCCGAAGCAAGCTGAGCTGATTTGTTCTCTTATCCCCAGCTCTAATGTTCCCTCCTACAGTCCCCCAGTAGGATTTCACCTTGATATTTCTCACATGCCGGAAAAGTTGAAAGGCTTGATGGTTTCGATGCACTTTGAATATGCTGTTGCGGCTTCATCATAGCCACTAGAGAGATGATAATGACCAAATGATAAATAGAACATGATGCAGGCAGATCTGTGGGAGGCCGCAAGAGCTGCAGAGCTTTGGAACCTCTTCACAAAAGCTCCCATTTCTCACCTTCTGCCAGGAATGAGACATTTCATTCTTTGGGGTTCTTGTTTTTTTTTTCTGTTGCCAGAAAGTTTCTTTTGCTTTTACCAATAGAAAAAAAAAGATGCCTTGCCCCAGCTAAGCTGGCATCTCTGGTTTTGGGCTAGGAACATGAGTAAAACTCAAATTTGTGGAGGTTTTCTAATTTCCCCTTCAAAGCTCATTCATTGTTATTTATTATGGTCGCAGACCAGCAAAATCAATACCAAAACATGCAAAATCCCTTCAAAGCTTGTTCTGACTCACGTCTGTATGAGCTTTGTGTGTATATGTGGTGAGGGGGGGTCTGCATAGAAGTGTACAAAGTTATGCATGGTGTGGAGAATAGGGAGTCCAACAGTTCTAGAAAGCTGTAGCATATTTTGCCACAGTGATTCAGTTTGTTTGTTTGTTTGTTTGTTTATTTATTTATTTATTACATATACCGCCCAATAGCCGAAGCTATTTCGGCCCAATAGACAGCAATAGTTTTGCTGTCTGTCTCTAGACTCCTCTCTAATGAGCATCTAATCCTTCTATTTGTATCATCCAGTCTATCACCATTGGGGGCGCTGACTTCTCCCATTTCTTGCAATACCATTTATTTTGCCCCCAGGCTATCCACAGAGTTTCTTATTTAGATCCTTTTTGCCTCTCCTCTCTATCCCTGGCCTGGCTTCATGGGAAAGTTCTCAGCAGGGAAATCATGGATTAGGTAAAGTTCTGACGTGTCACTGCTCCAATGCCACATTTATTAGCTGGTTTGTCAACCAAGACAGCTGCCGGAAGCCTCATTGAAGGGAAACAAAGGCTCAGACACAAACAGATTTTCCAGGTTCTCACTGATGAAGCCTGCTGTTGAATTTCAGTGCTAAGCCCAGCACAAAGCTGTTTGCATCACACTGGACTCCCAACTTGCTGCTCTAACAATTCCCTAAATAATTCAGAAAATAAAAACATATGCCACATTACAATACCATTTGAGATAAACAAAAGCAATGATGCCCTTCCCCGTTCATGTAGTATCTTTGGCTCAATGGGGAAATATACTTTTAGCCTGCTGGTGTCATGGTCCCAGGTGGCATGCCACTATTAGAGTTATCTTCAGAGGAGGAGCCAGAACCATCAGAGCCAGTTGGCCCCTCAGGAAACCCTGGCACTAGCCAAGATGGTCTGAGGCCCCAGGAGTGATGCCTTTGATTCTGCCTCCCAGGGAGTCAGAGAGTTCAGCTTATAAGGCAGAGGGAGATGCTGGGGCCCCACCTAGCCCCTGAGAATGCCAGAGCCATAAGTTCCACAATAGGATGGTGGCCAGCTTTTAAAGCTCAGCTAAAAACTTTTCTTTTTCCTAAAGCTTTTAAAACTTGATTTTGTTCTGACTTTATACTGTTAGTTTTACCCTACCCAGTGCCTGTTTACCCTACCCTGTGCCTGTTTGCTTTCTCTTCTCCTCATTGTTTTATCATGGTTTTATTAGAATGTAAGCCTATGCGGCAGGGTCTCGCTATTTACTGTTTTACTCTGTACAGCACCAGGTACATTGATGGTGCTATATAAATAAATAATAATAATAATAATAATAATAATAATAATAATAATAATAACAGGGGAAGATGTGCTTGCTTACTCTGACAAGCCTCTAATAGGATGCAGCTGAGCGTTGGGTGGGTCTGTAGCAGCTCTAGCTAGATCATCTCCCATTGGTAATTTGAGAGGTGTTAGAAACAATGCCTCTGCCTGCTCTGGGGTCTGACACTTGTTTCTTGGCCCTTCATCTGGTAATGTATCCTGTGTTTTGATCTCTGCATTCTGTCTTGACCACTCCTGCTTTAGCCTGAACTCTGTTGGACTAAAACTCTGTTGGAATAAAACTATGTGCTTGATGGTTTGGTTGTTCAGTTGGCTACTCTATTGTATATCTCACTGTGTTTGCTTTGCAAAGAGCCAGGATTCAGTCTAGTGCAGGACAGCTGGCTGCTGGGTTAACACATATGCATGTATTTCCTTGAATAATCAGATGGTACATTGAATCATAGATTTGAGAGTATTCCTGCCACTTGAGCAGTATTCCTGCCACTGCTGCCTCTGTTCATGTGATGCTCATGGCTAGCTAACGGGGAAGAATCGATCCCCCTGGAAGCATCGCTCCAAAGCAACACTGGATGCCTTTGTTTCCTAAAGTAGAGAGTTTCAAAAAGACAGCATTAGAGACTTTTGAATTTTTTTTTAAATGCCTCTGGCTCCGCTGGGATTGTCTCATGTGTTAGAAAAGCCAGAGACTTTGATACCGGTGCTAATACCTTCACAATCAGAGTGCAACATCCTAGATCCGGTATCAGAGGGTTCATTGACTTTGAGTTTTCAAGTGCTGTTCTGACAGCAGTGAAGTGGCTTCTCATGCAGGTGCCTATTTGTGTTCATTCTTTTCAAAGGCGATGGGGGAGGGAGAGGGGAGAGTCTTTCAAAACATTTTTCAAGGTTGAGAAGAGATTAGAGAGAATTCACCCCCCAAAAGAGACATCCTTTATCCCACAAGTCCAACGGCAATGGTCCTGTCTTAACGGCTCAACCTCTTTTCCCCTCGTTCTCTTTCCCTTCCTACTTAAAAAGCTATTTTGCCGGCATGATCATGTCTCGCAAATAAACATCTGTTACTCTGTATTAAAAAACGGTACCATCGTATTGATCATAAATCTCAGCAGGAAAAAAAAGCCCATCACAATGTTCTCTTTCAGGCTTGGCAGATCCAAGCATAGCCCTCCCCAGTGGGTACCTGTCAAGGTCCCATAAAAATTAGTTTAAATCCCACAGCCTGGTGGCAATTTGCAGATTGTTATCTGTGATTCTGCTTGAGTTTCTGCTTCATTAATTACAATGCTTTGCTGAGCGTATTCGTCATGAATAGTTAATTTCTGAGATGCTCAATTGATGACGATGGTAATGCAGACCTTTGTTTAAGAATATCAAGCGAGAAACACAATCTGTTGTGAGTATTGCAACCTCGTTTTCAGGTTACTGGAAGGGGGCAGTGTGGATGTTAGTTAATTCATGGGAATTTTGACCACAGCTAGCCTTAGAATCTCTATAGCCTACAGTGTGGTTACCTGTGATTTCTTCCTTTTCCTCCTCCTTTTCCTCCCTCCACTTTCTCTCTGACCTCCACCATTGCTGGGAACCTGTGTGTTTGTGCTCTCGCTCCTGCAGGTGTAATGGAACACGAAATGGACTGAACAAATTCTTTTGAAACTCTACTCTGTACCTGCATCATATATGCAAGAATATTTGTGAGTAAAACTATGGTTTCTCTCCTTCACTGAAGAAGGGTGCGGACTCCTTTTATTATTCTAAGATAACCTGTATGCATATGGGACTGGTAAATGCTCATTCTGTTTTGCCTTTTGGTTTTACTCTGATAACTGCCTTTCTAGCAATTATGGGATTGTTTCATTACTAAACAATCCCATTACAATCAAGTGCATGAAAGGTGCATTTATAGGACATAGTGAAGGCTCCATATTCATCTGAATATAGTAGGAGGAGATGTGTGCATCTGCCCCAATTCAGCTCAGAATGCAGGGCATGTATGGAGCCCTTCTTATGCACAGAAATTGTACAGCACTGTGTCCAACCTAGTGACCATCTTTACCCTCCATTCAGACATCAGAAGGCCGCTTCTACTCAGACTGTATGGAAGGTCTAACCAGAGCAAGGCTACAGATATGTTAGGCAGGGCCATTGGTCAGTGTGGTAGAGCAAAGTGTTGCATTCAGAAGGTCCCAGGTTCAATCCCTGGCATGTCCAGGTAGGGCCAGTCAGTGTGGACAATACCGGACTAACTGAACCAAGGGTCTGACTCAATATAAGGCAACTCCTATGTTCTGATATTGTGGGCAACTCATGCAGGAGGTTTTCCTTACTGTGGATACTTTGCTACCCTGGGAGCCGAGAACTAGGAGGAAGGGGGCAATAAATATATATTTACAGACTAAATCTGTATCCAACAACCTACAGCGTTCATGCTCCCAGGGAGGCTAACAAAAGGAAATACAATTCATCAATGAAATAGCAGAGAGCAGCAGAAAAAACCAAACCTATCCACAATAAATAAACAAGGGTAAGCAAAAAGAATTCACAATGCCTTAAAAAGGGTTAGAAAATCTCTAAGGTCTAAGAAAATGAAAGGCATAATCTTATGCATATTTAGACAGGAAAAAATGCTCACATCAATCCTATTCATGTTTAGAAAGAAAGGAATCCTACAACTTTCAGCATGATGGCTGGGGCATGCTGGGAGTCGTAGGCCTTTGTGTGTGTGTGTCTAATCCTGCATAGGATTGTGCCCTAAATGGTCTAAAATGCCTAGGAGTGTTGTTGTTTTTTAAAAGAAGTTTTTGCTCCGGTTGGTGGCCCAGCTACGCCCCTATCTAGACAGGGATAACCTGGCTTCAGTTGTCCATGCTCTGGTAACCTCCAAGTTAGATTACTGCAATGCGCTCTAAGTAGGGCTGCCTTTGAAGACGGTTCAGAAGCTGCAGCTCGTGCAAAATGCAGCGGCCAGATTGATTTCGGGAACCAGAAGGTTTGACCACATAACACCGGCTCTGGTCCGCTTGCACTGGCTGCCTGTATGTTTCCGAGCCCAATTCAAGGTGCTGGTTTTGACCTATAAAGCCTTACATGGCTTGGGACCACAATACCTGACGGAACGCTTCTCCCGATGTGAATATACCCGGTCACTACGTTCAACATCTAAGGTCCTCCTCCGGGTGCCTACTCCGAGAGAGGCTCGGAGTGTGGCAACGAGGGATAGGGCCTTTTCGGTGGTGGCCCCCAGATTGTGGAATGATCTCCCTGATAAGGCTCGCCTGGCGCCAACGCTGCTATCTTTCCGGCGCCAGGTTAAGACTTTCCTCTTTGCCCAGGCATATGGCGGCACATCCTAATTGCCCACATGTTTAGTTTTTAAATCGGTTTTTAATGTTTTATGTGTGTATGTTCTGTGTTTTAGAGTTTTAAATTTTGTACACTTGTTTTTACCTCAATTTTAGAATTTCTGTAAACCGCCCAGAGAGCCCTGGCTATGGGAGCGGTATATAAGTTTAATAAATAAAATTAATTAATAAATAAATATTTGCCTGGCAAGGGAATGATAACAGCATGCTCACCAAGGGTACCTGGGGAGACTATTCCAATGGTCTAGCACCGCAACTGAAAAGATTATCTCTATAGGCACAGCCCTCCACGCCTGGAAAATCTACCTGGAGAATCTACTTCAGTCAGCCAAAATTAGGCTGACAGGTTACCCAGAGGACCTTCTCTTCTGCTGCTCCCAGACTGTGGAATGGCCTGCTGGAGGAGATTCGTCAACTTAACAGTCTATCAGCATTTAGGAAAGCTATAAAGACTGATCTCTTCCAACAGGCCTATCCAGTGGAATTTCAAGATGTTTTTAAAATGCTTTTAGGATGCTTTAACAATGTATATTATGTTTTAATTCAGTTTTATGTATTTTATATTTACTGTTGTTCCCCGCCTCAATCAAAATGAAGAGGCGGGTAAGAAATAAATAAATAAATTATTATTATTATTATTATTATTATTATTATTATTATTATTATTATTAAACTCAGATTATCAGCTCAGTCATTTGGTCAATTCAGAGTGTCATCAGACAGGGGGGAAATTGTGTTTCCTTACCGTCGTTTCTCCCTGCTGCTTCTGTACCACAATACTTCCTCTTTCTTTACACAGAGAAGAGGAAGTAAACAATGACCACGTGGTGGCCCATTCAGTGGGCATTTTTATCCTGCTGCTTCTCCTGCACACAGCAGGAAATGATGGCATGTTTCGCTACAGCTGAACAAAGTTGGATTTTCCAGCTCTTTCTTTGCGATGGGAAAATGAGCAGAAGGGGTGGGAGATGCACGGGAGGTGGATGGCGTCATCAATAGGACCTGCGAAAATCCGTAAGGGCAGTAACAAGCATAATTTACCACACATCCTGGCCTCCTCCATGGCATGAATGGTATCTCCTGGGCCTGTCAATTTCAAAAATACAACAAACCGAAAATGGCTGCTGAACCATAGAGAAACTCTGTGATGGCAAGAGTGTTGCCAGAAGTGGTGATTGCTCTTCCTGGCAGACTCTATGGTCAAGGCTTAGAAACCTCCCAGAGCCCAAAACACATCACGGTAAGCCACCCCGGGGGCCCTTAAACCTACTGCAGTGAGATGGTTAGCCAGAGTGGTTCCTTAACTGTCATTGTGGCAGTTTTCTCCCCCCCCACAACATGCTAAGCCACCATAGTTAGGCCCAAACCCTTAACTATAGCGTGACATCTGAACAGGCCCATAGTCTTCATGTCATCTGCATCTCTGAAACACAAGTTGTTAATGAAGCTTTTTTGGGCTTCAGCTTCAGTTCTCTTGGCTTTGGAAGGAAGCCCCTTTGCTTTGGGAAGCAACTAAACTGGACGGAAGAAGCCCGATTCTCTCAGGCTTTGAGTTTGTCCAAATCTGATGCACATCCCTGTTTCCCCTCATGTCATAAGTATAGATTATTAAGCTAGTTACCTTTGGTGTTTGTGATCAGGTTTGTCCATCTGATACTTTATAAGTTATCGATACCTCCAGGATGGTCCCCTCTGGCTAGGTCAGTGGGAGAAGACACAAACAGTTGCATTGGTGTGGTGCCAGAACATGACAGCAAAATTTTGATCTACGCCACTGCTTTATAGTGGTATTGAAGTGCACTGATAACTTTGGGGGCATATCACATATTCTGTATACCACCATCATAGTGTTATTTCCTGCTTTTTCTTCCACATTATCCAAAATACCTCAACAAATGTCATTGTGTGTCCTACGAGGTATTAATGCACAAGAGGACTATAATGTCACCATGATGGGACTGTAATGATTTGACACAAGGTGTAGATCCGGCCCTGTATACACTGTATTTTCTGAATGCAGGCCATATCCAGACATGTTATGCCCATGTGGATGGCCAGGGATGGAGGATCTGGAATGTCAGGTCAGCTGAGAGGGCAGGACTTGCCTGTTCCTTCCACAAGAGAGGCCAGATATGGAAGGGGGGGATGATCCAGCCCATCAGTGGATATGAATGGATAGTAACATGACATAACAACATGGAAAAAGACCTGTTGGACCAGACTAAGGCAGGATATACATTACTGCTTTAAAATGGTTTATAACTGTAGTGACAACTGTTGGAGCCCAGGACACACTCCACATACAGTTTTCAAGCCATTTTCAAAGTGACATATCCTGCTTGGTGTAGATCTGGCCTAAGGATCCTGTTTCTCACAGTGGCCAAGCAGATGCCCAGAAGCAGGGCATCTCCTGAGCAACTGCTCTTCAGGCCCATACAACCTCTGAGAATGATCTCCACTTAGCTATCCTGCCCACTAGCAGTTTCAATCAAAAGTGGTTTTTCATGCGGCACCTTTCTACATTGAAACACATTGCAAGGATCCCTCATTGCCATCTCCTTCCTCAGTAATGGATAGGTGACCTTATAATCCACTCTCCTCTTCTTGAGGCTGAATATTAATGCACTGGAATTGGAACAAGCTCTTAAACATTTGTGAACCTCAAGGCACTTCTGAGCATATGTTATTGCTCTTGATGTTCCAGGCATTACCAAAGAGTGCCATAAATATTGGGAGATGTCCATCTGCTTTAGTGTATCTCTGAGCAAACACATTTAAAGGCTCCAAAATACCTAGTAATACAGCAAGCCTGGAGTCTTCTTCCATCTAAGTGGAAAGCAGGATCAGCACATATCTGCTTATTCCTAATCTTCACTTCGACATCTAGAAAACGTTGGTGCCAAAACCAAAATGGACTCCAGAAGCGTTTCCTCTTTTCCAATACGTACGCCCCTTCACCCCACCAAAGGAACAGGGAATTCAGGTGGTGCAATATGCAGAATGCACATCTGGCTTCAGAGTTCGGAGGCAATATTGATTCAGGATGCTTCCCCAAGCTGAAGCCCTCCAGATGTTTTGCCCTACAACTCCAATCATCGCCAGTAAGTGTGGCAAAGGGTCAGGAATGGTAATGAGTTGTGGTCAAGGCCTTCTGGAAGGCACTGGCTTAGGGAAGGCTATGTTAGAAAATTCTGACCACATCAGTTACTGTCAGGTTGAGGACATGAACAAGAAACCCTGCAACATGGGGCACTGTACACAAACCTACTGCACACAAATCCCAGTAACTACTACTAACATAAGTCCATAAGAATAGCCATGCTGGATCAGACCAAGGGTCCATCTATTCCAACATTTTGTTCACACAGTGGCCCAAGCTGTCAACCAGGGACCCACAAGCAGGAGACAGTGCAACAGCACCACCCCACCCATGTTCCCCAATAACTGGTGTATACAGATTTACTGCCTCTGATGCTGGAGGCAGCATATAGCCATCAGGAGTAGTAGCCACTGCCTTCTCCTCCAGGAATTTATCCAACCCCTTTTTAAAACCAGCCAAACTGGTGGCCATCCTCACATCTTGTGGTAGTGAATTCCATAGTTTAACTATGAGCTGTGTGAAGAAGTACTTCCTTTTATTCGTCCTGAATCTCCCACCAATCAGCTTCGTGGTTCTAGTATTACAGGAGAGGGAGAAAAATCATGCTGTCCAAAAAATGTGCATTTCCCCCATAGGTTAAAGCATAAAAATTAGGGGTGTGCACGGACCCCCTGCTCTGCTTCTCTTCCAGATCCGCAATTTGCGGATCGGCCTGCTCCGCCCCGCCCCCGCTCCGCCCATGTCCGCCCCGCTCCGCTGCGGAGCTCCGGATCCGGATCGGAGCTCCGTTTCCCCCCCCCCCCATAGGCTTGCATTAAGCTAAAAAAGTATACAACTTTTTTTTCTATGAAAGTTAGAAACCTCAAGTTTGGCAACATGACATCTCATGGAGGTATACACACGCACACCAAGACTCAAGGCAATCCCATCATCCCCTGATTTTTGGGGAATTTATGAAAATCAGGCACCCCATTCACACCCCTTTCAATAGCTCCGTCAATTTGCATGTGAAAAATCTCAAACTCGCCACCATGATAGCTTATCCAGGGATACACACACACACCAAGACTCAAGGCAGTCCCATCATCCCCTGATTTTGGGGGAATTTATGAAAATCCAACACCCCATTCACACCCCTTTCGATAGCTCCGTCAATTTGCACGTAAAAAATCTCAAACTCACCACCATGATAGCTTATCCAGGGATGCACACACACGCCAAGACTCAAGGCAGTCCCATCATCCCCTGATTTTTGGGGAATTTATGAATATCCAACACCCCATTCACACCCCTTTCGATAGCTCCATCAATTTGCATGTTAAAAATCTCAAACTCGCCACCATGATAGCTTATCCAGGGATGCACACGCATGCCAAGACTCAAGGCAGTCCCATCATCCCCTGATTTTTGGGGAATTTATGAAAATCCAACACCCCATTCACACCCCTTTCGATAGCTCCATCAATTTGCATGTTAAAAATCTCAAACTCGCCACCATGATAGCTTATCCAGGGATACACATGCATGCCCAGACCCAAGGCAGTCCCATCATCCCCTGTTTTTTGGCGGGGCTTAAACCTGCAGACAGCTCAATGGGGCCATTTCAAAGGAAATCCCAACATGCCATGAATTGGGGAGTAGAGATCAACCTAAATGAATCTTCTTCCACACTAGAAAAATGGATTTGGAACTTCCAAAACTCTAAGTGAGCGCAGGAAGGACTTCTCCCCTGAGTCAAAGCCAGACACACACAACATCCCTGCGAGGCAGGCAGGGGAGGAGAGAGGGAAGGCAGGCAGGCAGCAGACATTTCTGGGGGCATAAGGAAGTGAGCCAAGGATAAGCCAGTAATGCATATAAAATGGAATAAATAAATAAATAAATAAATAAACAAAGGAGGGGTGGAATTAAAAGCAGCAGTGTTGCTGAATAAACAACAAGAAGAACTTTTAAAAAAAGGCTATATCTGTCTTTTACCAGCAATAGGGGGACGTGCCCAGGGGAGGGGGAAGCAGCTGCCAATCTGACTGGTCCTAGTGACCAGTCTTTTAAGAAGCAACGCTGTCAGTTCAACTCATGAAAGCCATTGCTCCACCACAAGAGCTCTACTGAGGAGAAAAGCTGTCACTTCAACTCATGATAGGCATTGCTCCACTGGGTTACTCTCTTTGGAGGGCTCTGATGGCCCTCCAAGTACAGGAGAGAGTGGGGGCACTTCCACATGGCATGCCCTAGGGGAGCTCATCCCTTTGCACCACATGTATTTAGTTGTTCCCCAAAGTTAGGGTGGGTAGCACTGCTGTGTGTTTCCTATCTGTTAGTATGATTCCAGGTTGTGTTAGTGCATTTGGTGGAGCTACTGTTTTAAAAAAACACTGGGAAAAGTCCGTTCAGAGTAGAAAGAGAAGTTTCCCAGAATCCCAAGTTTCCCGTTTTGCCTGTCCCCTCCTCCAACTTTGGGATCATGTGATCATGACCGGGAGTTGACTCTGCCCATCAGCAATCGAAACAGGTAACCTTTTCCCGCCTTTACCCTACTTTTTAAAAAATTCTAGCACGCGAACCGTACCACGCAGAGAGCTGAGAGTAGGCTCAAAATGACCCCCATCCATGACTCTCTAAGCACAAGCATTTTCAGAAAGATAGCTTCAAAAACAACACAGTTATCCCCCTTTCTTTTCTGCAATGTAATCCTATAGGCGAAATGTTTTAAGGTGGTGATCGGACTGGACCGTGGAAAGAGGAGCAGTCCGAAAATGGGCGCTTCTCTTTGCCTTGCTTCTAGGGGTCCGTGGTCTGCTTCTACTCCGCCTCTGGGCAAGGCGGAGCAGGCCAATTCGCTCCTGCTTCTGCGCTTCTAATTGGAGCGGAGCACATGCCTAATAAAAATGCAAATTTGGGGGGGATTTTTGCATTTTGGGATATTAATTTAGGCAAATGTAAAGTTGTGCAAATTTGGGGAAATGGGGGGGAAATACGATGAACGGATGATGGAACGAAAGGCACCTGACAATGGATTTTACAAAATGCATACATCCCTAGTTTAAACACTGGGTTTTCTATCTTGAAAGCAGTTCTTCCCCACAGTTTACATTTCTTTTGGGGTCTCCAAGTGGTCCCAACAACATGGTGGTAGTAGCAAGAAATAGTTCTGAACAGCTTATAGCCAGGTTATCTCAAGGAACACCTCCTTCCGTATGTACCTGCCTGGACCTTAAGATCATCTTCAGGGGTTCTCCTCCATGACCACCTGCCAAAGGAAGTGAGGTGGGTGGCTACTAGAAGAAGGGCCTTTTCTGCTGTGGCACCCTGGCTGTGAAATGAGCTCCCTAGAGAGGTTCGCCTGATACCTATGTTGTACTCCTTTTGGTGCCAGGTGAAAACCTTTCTATTTCCCCAGTATTTAAACATTTTACCATCCTAGTCTTTTAACTCTGCTGTTTTAAATCTGTTATTTAAATTTCTGTGTTGCTGCTCGGTTTTATTCCGGTTATGTTTTTATGTTGTGTTTTTAATGGACCCCACAATTGTTGTTTTTAAATGGATACTGTTGTTTTTATACTGTTTTTTATGTGTGTGTGTGTGTGTGTGTTTTAAATTGTATACTTTTAGTGTTTACTATTTTTAAATGTTGTAAACCGCCCAGAGAGCTTCGGCTGTGGGGCGGTATATAAATGTAATTAAATAAATAAATAATAAATAATTATATTGTGTTTAAAGTTTTATACTTAAGTTGTACTTTATAGTTTTATTTTTTATGAACTACCCAGAGAGCTTTGCCTGCTGCTTGTATAGAAATACAGTAAGTAGGTAAGTAAGTAAATAAATAAATAGTCCAGGCTAGTATATTATATTTCCAAAAGGGATGTTTTATTCCTATGAAAATACATTCAAGAATTCAAAAGTAGGAGATATACTACAGTGACAGATACGAAAGAGGGCAGGGCTCCTGCAGCTTCAACTGTTGTGATGAAGAGGGAATTTCACCAGGTGCTGCTTGCATATAAATGACACCTGCTGAAATATACTTTACTATACAACTGTTAAAGATACAGGAGCCCAGTCCTCTTTCCCATATGGTCACCCTAATGGCTTGAAAATGCCTGATGCTGACAAAGCACTTCGTTTGTTTATAACAAAATGCTAGAACCCACATTTTCCCCTCCAAAGTGAGACATTCGAAGTGACTTTTAAAAAGCACACAAAACAAAAAGCAATTTAAAGAACAAGAAATGCAATTGCATTTGTATTCTTCCTCCATTGGGTATGTGCTCAATTCGATAAGAAGATTGCAATTCCATTGTTCCAGAGCTATAAGTATAGCTCACAAGGATACATTTCCCAATATTTCACTAGAAATCTGAACAATTATGCTCTGAACATTGAAGGTTAGCTAGGCAAAATGCCATTTACAATACAGTCTTGTACACATCTACTCAGAAGGCAGTCCCATTGAACTCATTGGAGCTTACTCTGGGGTAAGTGGCTATAAGATTGCGCCCTAAGTTGAAGAGTAGAGAAGATACATATGCACTTTATTAAAGCAGAGCTTGCCGTGCAATGAAAATAAAGATCTCTTTGCTATCTAAGAGAAACAACTGTGGCTACTGTTGAACAATTTATATAAGATTTGTACCAGTGGGCATTACCCTATAATTTTTAAGATATTTATAAAATGTGATCTTTCTTTCTCGCCATGACGGTCTCATTTTCCAATGAATTTCTCCACTGCTTCTAAGACAATTGTCTTGACCTTTTACATCTCAACAGTTCCTGATTAAAGTGTAGATTAAAAAAAGAAAGAAAGGGAAAGGAAAGGAAAGGAAAATGTGACTATTGGACCAATATTGTTAACACCAGGAACAGGAATACCTCATGGATCAGCCCTAATTCAGCCTTCTGCTCTAAATGTGGGTTCTGTAGTATGGTAATGAATCACTTACCCATTCATTTCTATGGAGGTTTAAACACTCTGACTCCGTAGCCCTTTGTGCACATGATACAGCATTTACAGTGAGGAGATCTGTGTATGCAGGAGCTTTAGCCACTGAGGACAAAACTAGATATAGCATTTGTTACAGGGGGTTGGATCCAGATTTAGTCATAGTTAGAGTAGGCCCACTGAAATCAATGGAACTTGAGATAATCATGACTAACTGAAGTCCCATTGATTTCAGTGGGTCTACTCTAACTATGACTGAATCTGGATTCAACCCATTGTTTGACCTTACATTCAAGGTTCAATGTTTTTAAATCTTGCACGCAACATCAAAATACATGGCAAACGTCACAGATAGTTTTGCCCTGAATTGAGTCTCCTAGAAGGCTGCCAATATAAATCAACGATTTAACAATTCTGGTATTTGAATTGTTGCTGAAACACTGAAACAAGCTCCTATTGGAATTGCTTTCTCACCTCTGAAAGAAAACCTGATTAGCTCTACCGCTGGAATGCCTCACTACATCAGGAAGTGCAGAGTGCCCAACACAGGGCCAACCCAAGACATTTTGCCACCTGAGGCAAAGAACAAGATGGCTCCCCCTCTCATTGCATATACAAAAGCCGACTGGACTGGCAGTTGAATCTTTCTTCAACAATGGAGATGGGACAGCAACCCCCTCCACATCAGAAGGCAGCCAACTAGTTTAGGGGGCCTAAGTCAGGCTGCACAGCACACAGCTTTCTTCTCCAACACCTTGCTGCCACCTCCCAGCTTCTGATGCCTGGGAAAACTGCTTCAATCTGTCTAGTGGTGGGCCCCAGCCTCCTTTTGAGCTAATTTATGAGAATCTGCTGGTATTTGAAAATGGAATGGATCGTTGCTGTATACCTGCTTCAAATTAATCATTGCTCTCTGCTTTACTGGAGGGCATCAATGTTGGGATGGGAAAGAACCACATCTTTTGTACAGTGCTCATGTTTCTTCTCTAGAGATCTTAACATGGTGATTTTTGACCAGACAACAGGGAAGTGACTTCCATGCAACTTTACCACCGTTTGAAGTGAAACTCATAGGGTAGTACCCAATGTTAGTCCTACAAAGAGTAGAGCTTTGAGATGTATGAGACTTAAGTTAGTCACCACTAACTTGTCACATTAATTTCAATGGGTCTATTCTATGTAGGACTAACACTGGACACTATCCTGATGGTCATCATAATATTTCTCACACAGCTGCCTATTAATCTTGGCATATAAATCTCCGCTCATCCTCCTTGCTCCTGTTTGCTCTCCATATTCTACTCCTCTAAAAACTAATTACAAATTGCCTGGTTGATGCTTTCCAGTTCACTTTGTCCTCTCCCTTCTTCTGCTCTGTCCTTGGCACTCAATAACACACAGTCATCCACCCACTCATAATTTCAATGTGGATATGGAGTGATGACCTCATTTTGCGTATTAATGTCTTGGGGGCTCTGCAGTGCCCAGAGAGTATATGAACTAGGTGGGTTTCCAGTGGATGTTTTGGGGGCAGTTCTCAATGAAAATGCATGTTTTCAGCCCAGAAATGAATGGAAGTAATAAATCAAATTTTGCAATCAGATTTTAGACACCGGCACTTTCCCTAGCTGCACATGTGTTGCTGATTTGGGGCAAACATGGCTAGGCAAGCAAGAAAAGGAGAAGAGAAGCGAATTATAGAATCATAGAACAGTAGAGTTTGAAGGGTCCTACAAGGACATCTAGTCCAACCCCCTGCTCAATGCATGAATCCACCTTATAGCTCACAGGATGCTCCCAATATCCTAAGCATGGTTAGATCAGAAATGTGCTGTGCTTTTACCATTTGGGTTTGGACCCTTTCAGATTGAAGTAGCATGAGAGTGAAATGGTATCCTATTTTATGGACAATGATGACCCTTCCATCTTAGACAGCTTTTGGACTTTGTCCTTATCAGATTCACTTTCATTAAGGGTTCCTAAACAATGTGTCTGGCCATTATAGGTAAGCCTTCCAAGAACTGATGTTTGCTAGATCAAATCGAAGCCCTGTGCAAAATCATTTCATTGAGTCATGCAAACATCTTTGCAAGGTCTGAGCCTTATTTTCCATATGGTGGAGACTTACATTTAACTGTCTTTCCAGCAAACTAAGCAGGGAAGACCCTATTATTATAATTCTATTCTACTGCATTTGTAATGTCAGGTCAAGTGGGGGGGGATTACATTTGGATCTGAGGTTACATATGGATCAATTCTGAAGGAATGGGGACTTCTTCACTTGATCATTGGCCATGTGGTGGCCATAGGA
Organism: Elgaria multicarinata webbii; assembly: GCF_023053635.1. Taxonomy (NCBI): domain Eukaryota; kingdom Metazoa; phylum Chordata; class Lepidosauria; order Squamata; family Anguidae; genus Elgaria; species Elgaria multicarinata. The sequence goes on from NC_086174.1 coordinate 28,565,370, forward strand.
AATATGCTTCACCAGGCTGCATATTGTCTCGCCCGGAAGTGAGTCTTGGCCAACCTGCCATTTCCCTCCTACTCCTTGCTTAGTGAATTGACATTCCCTGCATCTGCTGCCTCTTGTTCTAACATTGAATTAGAAATGTGTGCTGGTCCAGTCTTAGGGTTTGGTTATACTAATCAACCATGCTTCCCTTTTGTAAAAAAATGTGATAAAATAAAGCTTGTATTGATCACTCTCAAACTTTGTCAGTGAGCTAATCTTCCCACTTTAGTCTAGCAGTGTATAATCGACCATGTGTGCACCATGTCTCTGCAAAAGATCCCAACATCTCTGGGTTTGTCAAGTTCGTGAACGGGGACATTCAGAGACATCTCCCAGCAACTAAAAACATAAACCTAGTGGATGCAAATGGCTCTGATGTCATTGGGGAGATGAATCCACTCCAGGTTTCAGCTGGAACTAGTCAGAACTCTAAAAGTGCTATCTGAAGTACTGAATCTGGAACAGATTCATTGCTCCACCGACATTGGAACCACCAGACTCCACTGAAAAAACCCAAGCTGCAACATTTGTGAAGTAGACGGGAAACAAAGCTGCAAAATGGGTGCATGTTGAGGAACAAGCATCCCTAGGTTTAGTGAAAATGGTAAAAACCAATGTTCTCAATGTGCTCTTTAATGGTTGGATATAAACAAACAAATTAGAATTGTACAAGTTAAAGATTGGTTAGAATGTTTCCATAAAAAAAATAATGCAAAGGTAAATCATCTATAGGCATGAATAGTAGTGTATCTCTAAACAAGTCTTATATGGGGATGATCTGGGTCTGCAAATTTTGCCAGAAGAAGAATCAGCAAGTCTTGCCAAGGAGATTCAAAGAGACAAACTTTTAACTAGACATAATTTACAGGGTATTCCCACACACATGTACAGAAGAGAATCCCACAGAGTTCAATGGGGCTTACTTCCAGGTAAGTGGTCACAAGATAGCAGTCTTAATGTCTTACTCAAACCCTGGGTATATTCATGCTATATTCAGCACTACCCATACAGATGCCTCTGAGTCCTGAATACACTTCTAAATGCTTTCATTTGTTGTTGCTGTACATCATATACAATTCCGTAACCAGACAGAGAAGGCAGCACATGGTCCCGACGATGGGGCAATGTGAGAATTAGATAACAGGTATCCATCACCTAATCCAAAAATCTATTTGCTGCTTTTGTGCCAGCAGCTCCTGGGAGTCTAACATCCGTACAACGTAGGTTTAAAGTGCAGGGTCAACAAACGCTCCAGAATGAATTCAGCAGGGAGCTACTCTGCTAGTGCCTGATACAGGAAAGCATTTGTTTCATTATCCTGCCATATAAAGGATAAATCTTTCCGATGGCTTAGTGCTTTGAATTTTTAATGTAACTTGGAGGAGCTCATTCAACATGTCCCAGTCAAATGAGTAGCCCCCAACAATGTTTTATTTTATAAAAATGCTGGAATGCATTACAGAAAGTTTACGGGAGATTGGGAAGAAAGGCGTCCTTGATCTCTGCCGGCTATCAAAGGGGACTTTTTCCACTTTGGTGCAGCAGGCCATATAGCGAAAACAACATGGGTGTTTTCATCTCTTCTCCATTGAAATAGGGTTTACTTGGCTGCCAGGCTTTGCGTATGAGAGTGGAAGTCTTTGATGTTGTCATAAAATTAGCCCTGGCAATATCTCTAGAAATGGACGCTGGTATGGGAACAAATAGAAGCTTGATGGTAACAAATAGTAACGGAGAGTTACTAAAACGAGGGGGAAATTAGTACCTCTCTCAGTCTTTGCCTTTTCATTAGTTATTCTATTAGCTCATTTGATCAGCTTACGATAGCTTGGAGCAACTGGCCTAGACAAAGATCTCTAGCCCCTTTCCAGATCGCCCACACAGCTGCACCTGAGGCCAGTAAAAAACAAGCACCATTTGGTCGAGGTTTTTAAGCCAATCTTTTAGAATCCCTGCAGTTCGAAGCAGACCTCTCCAAAGCCCGGAGGTATGAAAAACATAGGGAGCATTCTGCCTTCATCACCAGGACCCTTTGCCAACAAGTTAGCCAATGCCAAGATCTCAACCCTGTAATTTATGTCAGAATATGCTGCATCAAAATTGGAATGCTGCAATGGGATGACATCTGATGTAGACTGTGAATGGACAAAAATAATTACACTTTTCAGTTGCATATAATGTGAAAACTACAAAGAGGAGCACCGATGGTGTACTGCATTCAGTGAAATGGTTCCCAATCACTTCCCATATTTCAAATATTTCCAAAGCAGTCTTGGAAGTGGATTCAGATCAGTATTGCCAATAGTTGGAGATAATGGGATTTGTAGTCAAAAACATCTAGATGGTACTAGGTTGGGTAAGGCTGACTTAAATAATGGCTCATCAAAATCTTCGAGATTGTGAAAGTGGACAAATTGATGGACGATGTTGAAAGAAGAAACGAACACTAATGTTATTAATAGAAGAAATGGGCAATTGTTATTAGATATTACCGGGGGAAATGTACATTCATTTCTTTGGATTACAAAGAATGCCTCATCAAAACCTTGAAGATTGTGAAAATGGACAAATTGATGGATAATGTTAAAAAAAGAAACAGACTCAACACACCAGTGATATCCATGTTGGGAATATTATAAGCTTGTCTACAAGTTACAGGAAGGGGCAGTGTTGCAGTTAGCTAGTTAATGTGTGTGGTTTCCTGCTCCTCCCCTTCCTTCATGGCTTGCTTGCTCTCTCTCTTTCTCTCTCTCTCTCCTGCCAGTGTTATAGAACACAAAGAAATGGACTGGACAAACTTTGTCTAAAACTATCAGCTGTACCTGCATTCTTCTTTATTTCACTGAAGAAGAGTGTGGTCACTCTTTTTAGCCTTTGTGGGACTCGTAAATGCTCATTCTGCTTTGCCTTTTGTTTTTACTCTGTTAACTGCTTTTTTTTTAAACAGGAAGCAGCAATACCACATAATCCTATCAATTAATAGACAAAATGGGCAATTGTTATTAGATACCGGAACAAATCCATGTTATTTTTTTGAATTGCAATTTGTTTTTGTACAGGATACTTTACTTAATTTTTTTGGGGGGGGGGAGATTATGTCCAGTGCTCGGACATGAGCTGGATCCAGGGTGGAGTGAGTATTGATCTTATTCCTACACTGCACATAGACTCTGAACTGCTTCAGGTTTACGCCTATATGAACAGCTCAAGATCTCTGATCAGTTTCTGTCTTTTCCTTTGCCAAAAGAAGCACAGTGGGTAGGTGTCCTGGAGGATTTAGAGAACACACCTGTTAGGAAGTTAGTCAAGAATGTTATTCTTTCTCCTAAACAAGAACAGACTCAGGAAGTTCCTGACTCCACCTGGATACACAGCAGTAGTGCAAGATGCCCCACCATCATTGCTGAGATAGTTTTCATGATGCCATTTTTACTGTTATTGGATGATTTTCTCATATTATTAGGGGTGATTTCATTTATGTGGTGCTTTTTTAAATTTACAAGCTTCCTTGAGTTTTATTTCATTATAGAAAGGAAAAGTATAAATGCCAAATAATAAAGAAATATGTGTCTGTCCCTTGAATTACACAGGAACACATTATTAAAATTTAGATTTCTTTTTTTTTTTAAATAGTAATTTGACACTGAAACTATATGAGAGTGTATTTCACATATATTGGCAGGTTGACTAGAAAGACAGAAGTTGCCTGAGGCTAAACACATTTCTTGTTTCTCTTTGGCGAGAGTTAAAGAGAGAGAGAAAGATCATGCCCAGAAAGGAAATGACAGCAGAAAGCAGAAAAAGAAGCCTACTGGGAAATTAAAACGCTTGAGGAAGATAAAGCCTTCTGAACTGTACATCTGTCCTCATACTCTTCATTATAAATTTGTCTATCAATTAAGATTTTCTTTTGTGGCCCTTTCGTGTATGGTCCTATGTTCGGAAGTTCCATCAGTGGCTACTGAAGAGAAGACACCTTCTGTGATAGCCCTCAGTTGTGGAATTCCTTCCTCAGATTTGCCTGGTGTTATCATTACTAGGGGTGTGCACGGACCCCCCCGCTCCGCTTCTCTTCCAGATCCGCGATTTGTGGATCGGCCTGCTTCGCTCCTCCACCGCTCCGCCCATGTCCGCTCCGCTCCGCTGCGGAGCTCCGGATCCGGATCGGAGCTCCATTTCCCCCAACATAGGCTTGCATTAAGCTAAAAAAGTATACAACTTTTTTTCTGTGAAAGTTAGAAACCTCAAGTTTGGCACCATGACACCTCATGGAGGTATACACATGCACGCCAAGACTCAAGGCAATCCCATCATCCCCTGATTTTTGGGGAATTTATGAAAATCCAACACCCCATTCACACCCCTTTCCATAGTTCTGTCAATGTGCACATTAAAAACCTCAAACTCACCACCATGATAGCTTATCCAGGGATACACACGCATGCCAAGACTCAAGGCAGTCCCATCATCCCTTGATTTTTGGGGAATTTATGAAAATCCAACACCCCATTCACACCCCTTTCGATTGCTCCGTCAATGTGCACGTTAGAAACCTCAAACTCACCACCATGACAGCTTATCCAGGGATACATATGCACGCCCAGACTCAAGGCAGTCCCATCATCCCCTGATTTTTGGGGAATTTATGAAAATCCAACACCCCATTCACACCCCTTTCGATAGCTCCATCAATTTGCACGTTAGAAACCTCAAACTCACCACCATGATAGCTTATCCAGGGATACACACGCACGCCCAGACTCAAGGCAGTTCCATCATCCCCTGATCTTTGGGGAATTTATGAAAATCCAACACCCCATTCACACCCCTTTCGATAGCTCCGTCAATTTGCACGTTAGAAACCTCAAACTCACCACCACGATAGCTTATCCAGGGATACACATGCATGCCCAGACTCAAGGTAGTCCCATCATCCCCTGATCTTTGGGGAATTTATGAAAATCCAACACCCCATTTGCAGACGTGGACTGTTCTCTGACATTTGGACAGATAAAAAAAAGGGAAGTGAACACACTCACAGATGCCATCTAGACCCACAATCATGCCAAGGTACAAGGCAATCCTATCATCCCCTGTGTTTTGGTGGGGCTTAAACCTGCAGACATCTCAATGGGGCCATTTCAAAGGAAATCCCAACATGCCATGAATTGGGGAGTAGAGATAAACCTATGAATCTTCTTCCACACTTGAAAAATGGATTTGGAACTTCCAAAAGTCTAATTGAGCGCAGGAAGGACTTTTCCCCTGAGTCAAAGCCAGACACACACAACCTCCCTGCGAGGCGGGCAGGGGAGGGGGGAGGGAAGGCAGGCAGGCAGCAGACATTTCTGGGGGCATAAGGAAGTGAGCCAAGGATAAGCCAGTAATGCATATAAAATGCATATAAATAAATAAATAAATAAATAAACGAAGGAGGGGTGGAATTAAAAGCAGCAGTGTTGCTGAATAAACAACAAGAAGAACTTTTTTTAAAAGGCTACATCTGTCTTTTACCAGTAATAGGGGGACGTGCCCAGGGGAGGGGGAAGCAGCTGCCAATTTGACTGGTCTAGTGACCAGTCTTTTAAGAAGCAACGCTGTCAGTTCAACTCATGAAAGCCATTGGTCCACCACAAGAGCTCTAAGGAGTCAAGCTCTCACTTCAACTCATGATAGGCATTGCTTTACTCTCTTTGGAGGGCTCTGATAGCCCTCCAAGTACAGGAGAGAGTGGGGGCACGTCCACATGGCATGCCCTAGGGGAGCTCATCCCCTTGCACCACATCTTTTCAGTTGTTCCCCAAAGTTAGGGTGGGTAGCAGTGCTGTGTTTCTATCTCTTATTCTTGGCTTAGTATATGATTTCAGGTTGTGTTTGTGCATTTGGTGGGGCTACTGTTTTAAAAAACACTGGGAAAAGTCCGTTCAGACTAAGAAAGAGAAGTTCCCAGAATCCCAAGTTACCCGTTTTGCCTATCCCCTCCTCCAACTTTGGGATCATGTGATCATGACCGGGAGTTGACTCTGCCCCTCAGCAATTGAAACAGGTAACCTTTTTCCCGCCTTTACCCTACTTTTTTAAAAATTCTAGCACGCGAACCGCACCACGCAGAGAGCTGAGAGTAGGCTCAAAATGACCCCCATCCACGACTCTCTAAGCACAAGAATTTTCAGAAAGATAGCTTCAAAAACAACACAGTTATCCCCTTTTCTTTTCCGCAATGCAATCCTATGGGTGAAATGTTTCAAGATGGCGATCAGAGCGGACCGTGGAAACCGGAGCGCTCCGAAAATGGGCGCTTCTCTTCGCCTTGCTTCTAGGGGTCCGCGGTCTGCTTTTACTCTGCCTCTGGGCAAGGCGGAGCAGGCCAATTCGCTCCTGCTTCTACAGTTCTAATCGGAGCGGAGCACATGCCTAATCATTACTATAGCAGGATCTATACTACTGCTTTATAATGGTATTGAAGTGCATTGACAACTGTTGGGGCCCTTGACACATTCCATATACCATTTTCCAACCGCTTCCATAGTGTTATATTCTGCTTGGTGTAGAAGTGCCCTATCTTTTGGATGCAAGGCCAAATATTTCTGGTTTGACTGAGCCTTTCATAGTAATTAGTATTATTTTGCTTTAACTCTTTCATTGGGTTTTATACTGCTGTTTAAATTTTTATTTTAATGTTTTCAAGCTGCAAATTATTTTTAATTGATTAATGACACTGTTGTATATTATTTTATTTGGAGTTGTAAACCACTTTAAATGCTGTCTACAGCAGAAAGGCAAGGTATCAATGTTTTTGTTTGTTTTTTTAGAAAATAAACAAGAACTTACAACTCAAGGGTGGTTCTAATATCATATCTTCAAAAGTCTTGTAAAATTCTTGACAAAGAAAAAAATCTTGGTCCTGCTCTATTTGTGGCTTTGATTCAGTTACAACTTGGTTGCCCAGGAATTCTCACTAGTCTTTAAGGCCATAACTAGACAGAGTGATATTCCGGTGCAATCCCTGGGATCATCTCTGTGCATCCACATGATGCACGGGGGATCCCAGGAGCAGGGAGGGATGATCCTTCCCTTTCCCTGGGATATGGCCCTACCCTGTCAGCCTGCTTTTTCCGCAGTCTCGGGATGATCCCAAGACCGCAAAACATGTGGGTGGTCAATGTGGTTTGTCCCAGCTCCTCGCAGTTACTCGCGAGGAGATGGGAACTGCGCACGGGGCGCGGAGCTCCTCAGGAGCTCTGCACCCATTGATGGTGGGATGGGGGATTTAAATTATTATTTTTAAAAAAAACACTTTACCTTTGAGCGCATGAGCACTTGTGCACTCCTGTTTCTTTAAAAAAACCAAAATGGTGGGCGTGACGTCCTGTTTGTCCAAGGCCATCACGCACCGTGAGTAAACAGAGGGGGAGATCTCGCGATAAAAATATCGTGAGATCATTACCTCTCCCTTGTGCTAGTCCTGTAGGTCTAGCTGAGGCATAAGAAATTTCATCCCTAACATCTGAGTGATAAGCCATGACTAGACTAGCCATCAGTTGATCTTCCTTTACACATATTCAATCTCTCATATGCATAAATGGAGCACACAACCCAATTCCACATTTTGCCAATTCTAGCTTCATCTCTCTCTCTCTCTCTCTCTCTCTCTCTCTCTCTCTCTCTTGCTCTTCCATTTTTTTTATCAGAGTTCTTTTACCATTCCTATTTCAGGATCAACATTATATATTTGTTCCTCCTTTTTCTCCATTGACATTAGAACATGGCCATCCCATCCCATCTCATCAGGACACCCTATCATCAGTGCCTAGCTAATCTTCAAAATGTTAGACACAGTTTCCACCAGACTCCACATAGGCTTGATGTTCATAATCCTCACCATGGTACACAATCTACAGTAGTGTTGCCAGCTCAACATTTGTGAACCGCCCAGGGAGCTTCAGCTATTGAGTGGTATAAAAACGCAATAAATAAACAAACAAACATTTAAAGGTCATCTGGAGTAATGGCATCTGAAATAAGAGCTAGCAATCGTGCTCTTTGGAATAGTGATATTTGAATAGATCTAAGATGCTCGATATGAAAGACATCCAATATATCCTTTAGAATCATGATTTCTTCCCAGACAAGACATAGTCTTTTGATGCAAGGAACATCTCTTCAACATGATCTTCACTGTCTCATATTATAACATTTTTTATATGTGCCTTAAACTCTAATCTTAGAGAGATCCTCCAATCTACTTCCTGCCACCTTCCATTGGTATGCACCTGGTCAACTATTCTTTCCACGGTTCAGTGTTAGAGGGTCTGGCTAGTATTGGAAAAGGTTATTCAAAGACAGACTTTGATGACCAGTAAATGCATTGCTTCGTCTCTTTATTTTGTGTAGTTTGGTGAGGATCCATAGACCCAGCTGGGTTCCATTCAAATTAGTTTTAACAAACACAGGTTTTGTGCAAAGCACTGGGCCAAATTACAACCGAAGAGTTAACTCAAACTCCAGAGGCAGCATTTAATGGCAGCAAAACAAGGGAGATAATACAAATAAGCCAACTTGCAGTTCCTTGAAACGAAGACAAAGAAGATAATTCTCTTCTCTGCATCTTTTTAATCCAAAACTCTGGATTCCTCCATCTATTCAGTAATGTCCTCAGGTACTGAGAGGGGGCAGTCTGGTTTCTACTAAGCTGGTATCTTCAGGACTTGAGCCACCTCTAGACGCCTGTGCTGTGTCTGCCAGGTCAATTGGACAGGCCTCGCTTCTGCACGTCCTGACTGAGTTCCTTCCCCTCTGTCCACTGCCAGCCCATGCTGCTCAGAGAAGAACTTCCCTGGGCATACCCTTGGGTGCAGCCCAGGATCCAGGTTTTTGAGGGCCCTTGAGCAAGACACCCTCCATGGGCCCCTCCCTCTGTGGGTCTACCTTCTTCCCACCATTGTCAGCTCTCATCCACTTTCCCATCTTTGATACCATTGGCTGCTTGACAGACAGAGAAGCTGTGAGCAAGGAGACAGTGTCATTTACACCTGTTCCTTCCCACCAGCACCATTGTCTGGGCCAGAGCAAGATGTAAGTGAACAAGCATGTGGCAACGGTGAAGAGCAGAAGCAACTCCGGGGATCTCTTGTCAGTGGGCCCCTGCTGGGTTGTGGGCCTTTGGCAGGTGCCCAACTGTGTCTACCATTGGTGCTGACCCTGCTTTGGTGGCTTCCTCCCTTTTGGTCTTTGCTGGCAGTCATTAGTGAACCCAGCTGCTACCAGTGATCCCATTCGCTTTCCTCAGTAGACCAGGTAAGCTGACAGGGCTAGGTTACTACACTCACCTTCCTGTTTCCCCACTACACTTCCCACTACACTCAGTTTCCTGTTTCCACTTCTGCTGTCATCTACTCATGCTTACTTGCCAATTCCTCTAAGTAGCTGACAGTCACTTGGTGGCTGTCTTGATGGCGACATGAGCCCCCCAAACCCTGCACTTGTGCTCCTGCGGGTCGGGATGTGCTCCGCTTCTAATCGGACCGGCGAATTAGAAGCGGAGCGGGGTGCTTCATCTCCCTTTAAGGCGGAGGCGAAGAGGATTGGGGGGCCAGCAGAGCGTGGCGAAGAGGATCGAGGTGAAGGCGGATCCTTCGCCTCGATCCGGAGCGCCGCCGGAAAGGTAAGTGAGGTTTACCGGGCCCTGCCGCTGTCGCTGTCGCCCATGCGGCGACAGCGGCAGGGCCCGGTAAACCCCCCCTCCTCTCCTTTACCTGCCTCCATCTGCGGTCCCTTGGCTTCTTCAATTGAGCCCGCGGTTCAACCAGGAAGTCTAGGCCGCACTTGCGGCCCAGACTTCCTGGTTGAACCGCAGGCTCAATTGAAGAAGCCGACGGACTGTGGACGGAGGCAGGTAAGGCCCCCCTCCCCCTTGGTCCCTTACCGGGCTCTGCTGCCGTCGCCGCACAGGCGGCGACGACGGCAAGGCCCGGTAACCCCCCCCCGCCCTCCTCTCCCGGCCTTACCTGGCACCACTCCCCTCCACTGCGGAGCTCCGATTTGGAGCCAGAGCTCCGCGGCGAAGAGGAGCGGAGTATGGGCGGAGCGGCGCGGAGCGGGCCAATCCGAAATTTTCGGATCAGCCCGCAGGGCAGAGCGGGCGGTCCGTGCACACCCCTACCTGCGGGATTGTCCCCACACTGAGGAGCGAGCACGGGGTTTGCATTGAAGGAGGAGGAGCTGTCCCCGGCCCGTGAACCGCCACCCTGTGCACTGCCACACCACTGTGCATCGCCACACAAACACTGCTGCACGTCCATGCATCCCTCCTTGTTTTTTTTTAACCTTTTTTCCCACCTTGGCTTTCCCCACCAAGGGTTTCCTCTCCCCACGCCAGAGGAAGTGCAGAGGTGTTCCAGTGGCCATTTGGCTTGCTGCCCCTCCCACTCCCCCTTATCCAGGCAGATTGCAACCAATCAGGGATCACCATCTGCCCAGCCACGCCTCCGCTGCAGCTCCGGAGCAGGGACAGATGGCAGATTCGCCGTCATCGCCTTGCTCCAGAGAAAAAAGTCAGGGTAACTCCTTGGGTTTTTTTTATACCAAAGCTTCATGGGAAAGCCCTGGGATGGCTCTGCAGTGGCTTCTGCATCATATAAACAACACAGCATCACTGCGGAGCCACCCCGGGTTTTCCCACATGTAAACACCCCGTTGAAATGAAAACGATTGGTAACCATTATCTGGCTACCATCTAATCGTAAAACACTGAATCCATCCTATTTCTACATTTCCACTTACCATTAATAAGGAAGCCTTGTCCCAAAAGCTAGACATCCTGCCAAGCAGCTGTAACTCCCAAACAGAAGCCAAATCTTGATCAATTGAAGTTCTGGATGTTTAGCAGGAGATTAGCATCCGTCTGGAATTGATTTTGCACAAACTGTGCCTCCACGTAGCACAACCCACCCATTGCTGCCTTGATTACTTCGCACCCTTTGGCTTCAACGTAGCAAAATGGGGCCAATTGCACGGCAGCGTTCCATGCTTTGATGAAACCGTTAATCACAGGTTTTACTGCCGTCTATAATTTCATTGCAAAATGAAGTCTTCCTGCAAGTGAAAAGAATGTTCCCGTGGAAACTATTTGTGGTGCCAGTGGACCAAAATGAAAAGGGTTTTTCCCTTAAAATTAATGGTGCCTTCAACATGGTTTTTTTAAAGTCCTAGTTCACAGTTCTGAATCTTCCCTGTAAACACCATTTATTATTTGTTATTTCAAAATGGTGCCCAAGCCAAACTGAGCACCACCAGAATGTGCACTTGATACCACTGATTAAAAGCTTAAAAGCCTCTGCAGCGTGAGCAGAACAAGGACAAAATGGAACATGTTCAGAATTGGGTAGTGTGACCATATGAAAAGGAGGACAGGGTTCCTGTATCTTTAACAGTTGTATTGAAAAAGGCATTTCAGCAGGTGTCATTTGTATGCATGTAGCACCTGGTGAAATTCAAAGTTAAAGCTGCAGGAGCCTTGCCTGCTTGACCAGTTACAAAAGAGGGCAGGGCTCCTGCAGCTTTAGCTGTTGTGATGAAGAGGGAAATTTGCCAGGTGCTGCAAGCATACAAATGACACCTGCAGAAATTCCCTTTTCAATACAACTGTTAAAGATACAGGAGCTCTGTCTGCCTTTCCATATGGTCACCCTAGAATTGGGTACCACAATCTCCCTTCATTACAGAAGAGCTGTAAAGAAGTGTGTTTGTGTCCGTGTGTGTGTCCGTGTGTGTGTCTTGAACTCAGCTCCTAGCAGGCAGGTTCCAATGCCTTTCTATCTGCATCAGCAGGGATGTGATCCTACCACAACCCTTGAAGGCTGGATACTATTCCACAAAGATGTAATTAAGGCTGAAATATCAAGCCACACTTTATCTGCTCCACAAGACCTTGTTCATTCATTTTATATTAATATTTATATTTCCAGCTCACTTTTCTGCTGAAAAGCCTTCGAAGACATTTATATGATAAAACTGTAATATAAGATCAAAAATCCAGAAATAAAACTCAATGAAACAGAGGGATTTTTAAGGATGATCGCAACACCAGACATGTGAGGGGCATATGGATCTCCTGGGGAAGAGAGTTCAGTAATCTAGGCATCACAATTGAAAGGACAGCCATCTTGTGACACCACCAACCATACCTCTGACAGTGGGAGAATACAGATCAGGGCAACTGTGCAACTCCACCCCCCACCCCCACCCCCCGGGACCAACAGGGATTACTTTGGAGTAATCATCTTTAGGATCACATTGCACAAGCATTTTTCGCTAATGTAATTTTGAGGGCCCATTGCCTGGTTTATGAGAACAGTGAATTCCTGTTAAATGTGGAAAGCATTTGTAATGCAAATGAGCACATTCTCAGCCACTGTAGCTTACAGTGAAGCAAGCTTCCTGTATCTAAATAGCAGTCACAAACAAACAAACAACAAAAGCTGAGCTGTCAAGCAAAGTGTTTTGCTTTAATCTAACACGCTCAGCTGTTGGGCAGTTGACTTCAATCGCCAATAGGATCATCTTGGAAACCTCAGTGAAGTGAGGCTCTCTTGGGACATCACAGATGGAGATTATTAGCTAGCCTTCAAATCTGGTGTCACCCAGCTCAAAGTTGGCGGATTACCAAGGCCTGGAAGAAACCCTGAATACCATTAGGGTGACCCTATGGAAAGGAGGACAGGGCTCCTAAATCTTTAACAGTTGCGTTGAAAGGGCAATTTCAGCAGGTGTCATTTGTCTGCATGCAGCACCTGCTGAAATTCCCTCTTTTTTGTGAACCTCCCAGAGAGCTCTGGCTATTGGGCGGCATAGAAATGTAATAAATAAATAAATAAAATTCATCACAACAGTTAAAGCTGCAGGAGCTATACTAGATTGACCAGGTACAAAAGAGGGCAGGTACAAATGACACCTGCTGAAATTCCATTTTCAATACAACTGTTAAAGTTACAGATTTAACTGTTGTAATGAAGAGGGAATTTCACCAGGGGGAGATCATAGAATCATAGAATCATAGAATAGCAGAGTTGGAAGGGGCCTACAAGGCCATCGAGTCCAACCCCCTGCTCAATGCAGGAATCCACCCTAAAGCATCCCTGACAGATGCTTGTCCAGCTGCCTCTTGAAGGCCTCTAGTGTGAGAGAGCCCACAACCTCCCTAGGTAACTGATTCCATTGTCACACTGCTCTAACAGTCAGGAAGTTTTTCCTGATGTCCAACTGGAATCTGGCTTCCTTTAACTTGAGTCCATTATTCCGTGTCCTGCACTCCGGGAGGATCAAGAAGAGATCCTGGCCCTCCTCTGTGTGACAACCTTTCAAGTATTTGAAGAGTGCTATCATGTCTCCCCTCAATCTTCTCTTCTCCAGGCTAAACATGCCCAGTTCTTTCAGTCTCTCTTCATAGGACTTTGTTTCCAGACCCCTGATCATCCTGGTTGCCCTCCTTTGAACACGCTCCAACTTGTCTGCGTCCTTCTTGAATTGTGGAGCCCAGAACTGGACGCAATACTCTAGATGAGGCCTAACCAGGGCCGAATAGAGAGGAACCAGTACCTCACGTGATTTGGAAGTTATACTTCTATTAATGCAGCCCAAAATAGCATTTGCCTTTCTTGCAGCCATATCGCACTGTTGGCTCATATTCAGCTTGTAATCTACAACAATTCCAAGATCCTTCTCATTTGTAGTATTGCTGAGCCAAGTATCCCCCATCTTGTAACTGCGCCTTTGGTTTCTATTTCCTAAATGTAGAACTTGGCATTTGTCCCTATTAAAATTCATTCTGTTGTTTTCAGCCCAGCACTCCAGCCTATCATGATCACTTTGAAGTTTGTTTCTGTCTTCCAGGGTATTAGCTATCCCACCCAATTTGGTGTCATCTGCAAATTTGATCAGCGTTCCCTGCACCTCCTCGTCCAAATCATTAATAAAAATGTTGAAGAGCACTGGGCCCAGGACTGAGCCCTGCGGCACCCCACTCGTTGCCTCTCCCCAGTTTGAGAAGGTTCCACTGATAAGTACTCTTTGAGTCCGATTCTGTAGCCAACTGTGGATCCACCTAATAGTTGTTCCTAGTCCACTTTTAGCTAGTTTGTTAATCAGAATGTCATCTACACTATTGCTTTTGAAGCGCTTTAAAGCACTTTGAAAACGTTTTGAAACCTGTGTATATGCAGTGTGTCCTGGGCCCCAACAGTTGTCAAAACTGTTATAAAGCGCTTTAAAGCACTTTAAAGCAGTAGTGTAGTTCCCCCCATGTGCTGCATGCATACAAATGACACATGTAAACATACAAGAGCCCTGTCCTCTTTTCCATACGGCCACCCTAGTATGTATGTATATGTGTATACACACCTACACTCTAATAGCAACCTTCCCCAAAGCCCAATGAACTAAGACCGTAGCTAGGCCTAAGGTTTATCCCAGGATCATCCAGGGTTCGCCCCTGCTTGAGCACTGGATCCCCTGTGTGTCACCAAGATGAACAGGTTTGACCCCTGGACGATCCAGGGATAAACCTTAGGTCTAGCTATGGCCTAAGTATTAATTATACTGGCCTAAGTACATGTCTTCCAAAAATCTTGATTGTAAACAAAATATATTCATACTTATTTACCATTCTGTCTTTAGGAAGCCCATAACACCTTACCTTATCCTATGGTCCCTTAGCCAGGTACTGATTCGAACCCGCTCAACATCAATAAGGCTCCCAGATGATTTGGGACTTAAAATTTATGAAGTTGCAGGCACTAAGGCTGTAGGCACTAAGGCACAGCATGTGGGAATATTTTGTTACTTTTTCAGATATTTTGGCGGTTTTCTTAGTGTTTTATTTGCTCATTCATCAACATTCATTTTACATTCACGTACTTTGCTCAGTGTCAATACAGAGCCCTTGTTTGGAAAGTTAATAAATATTATATGCTGCTCGGTGAAATATGCCTTTTGTCTTGCCGTAAAATTTGCATTTGCTTGCCATGAAGAATATGTACCCTCAAGTACCAGAGTAATTGTTGTCTCTCGGGCAACACGGAAAAGTTGCATGAGAGTGAATCATGTTTGTCTTGGCACAATCTTTCTTCTCAATGCTACTGCTGAATTTCACTGAATTCAAACAGGGAGAGAAATTATAGGTAATTTAACAAATAGCTGCAGATATTAAACTCTTTCTTTCAAAGAAAGGAATCTGGCCTTGAAGGACCAGGCTAGGCATTGTGTTAAGTGCATCACTTGTTGCTCTGCTTGTGTGTCTGTCTTTCGTTCCAATTATTAGCAGAAGTGAGGAATGCCGGTTCTCATTTAACCCATTCCTCCCCTGCAGCACTCCCAACAACTCCTCCTTCCTCGGTGGTGCTAAACTTCCCTCCTGATGCAAATAGCAACTTGGCAGATTCGAGGGGTGTGTGTGGAATGATCCTCATCATGATCATAGAAGGAAGAAGTGCTAAATTCTCTCCCCACGAGTCCAAAAAGGTTGAGGATTCCTGCTATAGACCATCATTCAGAAATCTGCATCACAGCACCATTGGTTGAAACTGCTCTTGCAGTGCAGAGTATTCCCTTTACTACCATTAAATCTACATGTAGCAGGTGCCCATGGACCACGAGTATCCTGTAGGAGTTTTCTAGATAATGTAGTTCTCAGCAGGGACGCCTGAAAAAAGCTGAGGATTCTTTATTCTTTGATATATATTTTAACAGCTCGTGTTACTTCAGCTCCTGAGGAAGGATTTTTTTATCCGAAATGCATAGAGCGTACTGAAGTTTTTTATTATTATTATTAAAGATAAGATTTTTTACCAACACCAGAGCTTGTCTCATTTTACACATCTGCATTGTGGTGTCCCCCCTCTCTTTTCTATTTTATACCAGTATTCAGAACCATTGTTTACCTTGCCAGCCATTCTTTGCCAAGCAAGTGTTCATTAAGAACATGAGAACATAAGAAGAGCCCTGCTGGAACAGTCCAAGGATCCATCTAGTCCATCACTCTGTTCACACAGTGGCCAACCAGCCATCGGCCAGGGACCAACAAGCAGGACATGGTGCAACAGCACTCTCCCACCCATGTTCCCCAGAAACTGGTGCACACAGGCTTATTGCCTCGAATACTGGAGATAGCACAAAGCCATCAGGGCTAGTAGCAATTGATAGCCTTTGCCTCCAGGAATTTATCCAACCCCCCTTTTAAAGCCATCCAGATTGGTGGCCATCACTACATCCTGTGGTAGTGAGTTCCATAATTTAACTATGTGCTGTGTGAAGAAGTCCTTTTATTTTTCCTGGATCTCCCACCAATCAGCTTCATGATATGATCTAGGGTTCTAGTATTATGAGAGAAGGAGAAAAACGTCTCCCTATCCACATCCTCTATACCAGTGAACCGCCCAGAGAGCTTCGGCTATTGGGCGGTATAAAAATGTAATAAATAAATAAATAAATAAATAAAATACCATGCATAATTGTGTACATCTCTGTCATGTCTCCCCTCAGCCTTCCTTGGATTGTCTAGTGAGGCAGGATCTACACTACTGCTTTAAAATGGTTTATAACAGTAGTGACAACTCCAGACACACTCCAGATGCAGTTTTCAAAGTGTTATATCCTGCTTCGTGTAGATCTGGCCTAATCTATGATGGGAAGTTAACAACAGGCATATATGTGATGATTACAGAGGATGCCATAGCATCATGATTAAAGAAATCCCAGCACAACCTAGCTAATTATAGCCTGGCGTGTCTCAATTTGTTTGCTACCATCTGGGAATACCGTTTGCTCTCTTCGTACTAATTTATTAGCTCAGAATTTCCTAAACATTATATGACCCAGGGTGCAGCTGCTCCTATCTCATTCATTTGTTTGCAGATTTCTGTTTAGCACTTTTTCTCCATCGTAAATAGCTCCCAACGGCTGGCCCCATTGCAAGACAACTGTGTCCAGATGCTGTTGTTTGGCTTGGTTCAGGAAATGAGCAGGAAGCACGATCAGGGGGTTACCTTTGCACTCGAGGGTTTGTTAAGAACATCATGTTAAACCCAGTGATACCACTAAAAAGCACAATTTGCCGGTTCATAAATCAAATCTGGTAGGTTCATCATTCTCAAATGTATAATGAGCCCTGGCTTCATTTCAACAAACTTTAATTCAAACCAAAATTGATCATGCCTACGCCCTCAACATGGTTGGCATGACTAAACAGCCAAACTCGGCCATCTTTGTACATGCTCAGTTCTTTGCTCTTACAAAGGGTGCCATTTGCAGCGGCACGTGCGCAGAATGGTTTTACCTAAGCCCTTTATATACTCTTTGCCAAAGGAACCAGTTTCAGGATTTGGATCTGAAACCATACAACAACCAATCATGAATAGCCCTTTTCATTGCTGTTTCTGCTCGGTCCGCTTCCGCAGCTGCTCCGTGTTGATCCATGTAGCGTCAGGTTGAGTTACTGTTGTAAACAAATCAGATGCATTAACAGCAAATCAGAGAAGGAACGCAGCATGACACATGGCACTGAGGTGCACAAGGCAGAAAAGTACATTTTATTATGCATGCCACATTCCCAAGATTGACTCTGAAGATGGCCATGCACAAACATTTGAAGATACTTCAAAATCCTGTAATAACTGAGATATTCTGCCTGGGTTTGTAGTGCTAGATTCAAGCAAGTTATGACGGGTGAGTTTATCCATCACTAGTTCTTTAAGAGAATAAGAACATAAGAAGAGCCATGCTGGGTCAGTCCAAGGGTCCATCTACTCCAGCACTTTATTCATAAAGTGGCCAACCACCTATTGAACAGGAACCCACAACAGGGAAATGGGTGCAACAGCACCTTCCTGCCCATGTTCCCCAGCAACTGGTGTATATAGGCTTGCTGCCTCTGATACTGGAGGTAGCACATACTTGTCAGGACTAGTAGACATTGATAGCCTTCTCCTCCAGGAATTTATCCAACCCCATTTTAAAGCCAACCAAATTGGTCGTCATTACTATGTCTGATGATAGCAAATTCCACAGTTTTACTAGGCACGGTGTAAAGAAGTACTTCCTATTATCTGTCCTGAATCTCCCACCACACAGCTTCATGGGATAATCCTGTGTTCTGGTATTGTGAGAGAAGGAGAAAACTGTCCACGATTCAGTGGAATGAAGCAGCATTGTTTCCATATGCCTTTCTCAGCACCAGTTGCTTCATGCTCTGAGGATGATGGGGATTATGATTTCAGAAGGCTGTAGCTCAGTGGTAGAGCTTTGCATGCAGATGGTCCCAGGCTGAATCCTTGGCTTCTCAAGGTAGGACTGGGAAAGACTTCTGTCGGAAACTCTGCTGCCAGTTAATCTAAACAACACTGATCTAGATGGACCAGTGGTCTGACACTGGCTGAGTATAGATGACACGCTAATCAATGGTTGTTTCCCATTCTGCTCCTATTACACCACCACCACCACCACCACCCTTTGATAAGTGTGTCATCCGAACTCAGCCACTATGTAAGGCAGTTTCCTATATAGGTTGGCCAGATGGAAAAGAGGACATGGCTCCTGCACCTTTAATAGTTGTGTAGAAGAGGGAATTGTAACTACACCCACTAAAATTTCCAATTCTGTGCAGCTATTAAAGGTGCAGGAGCCCTATACTCTTTTGCATTTGGTCACTCTATCCTCATGCACTCGAAATGGAGCCATCACAATGTGAGAGCCTATTTCATTGTCTGGTTCACATAAAGATGATGCAGGATACACCTTGTTTCTGTTGACTCTTCCACCCAAGAGATCCCACCATTAAAAAGTGTCAATACATTAAGAGTGTAAATATACTAAGGAGAAAGGAATGGATCCCTCTCAACATATTTTCCGTAATTATATGCCACAAGCATGGGGAAAGCTTCATCTGTGCTCACTTCCAGCTTCTCCATCACATGCCACACTGATCATGTTCACCCTTCCCCGTACACTGAATTCTATTTGTGTCATGCCGGTATATGCCACTCAACATTATGGATTACTAAACCTTGAATTCAGCACATGGTTGAGTTTAGCTGTGCTGAAGTTGTGGGAAGTGAATGAAGAGTAAGGTTTTTTCCATTGTAGCCATGCACCAGCATGTGTCATTTGGTATGAGAATAGGCTTTATGTTGAGAAGGATTTGCCCCATTGCCCTGTACTCCCTCTAAAGCAGCCTTCCTCAACCTGGGGCGCTCCAGATGTGTTGGACTGCATCTCCCAGAATGCCCCAGCCAGCTGGGGCATTCTGGGAGTTGTAGTCCAACACATCTGGAGCGCCCCAGGTTGAGGAAGGCTGCTCTAAAGGATGACGTCATGTGCCCAGTAATGAGTGGCGGGCATGAACAGGAAGAGCAACAGGGATTTCTGTACCCAATCACACAATCCGCAATGGGTCAACTCTGCCAGTTTCAGACAACACACCAACCCATCACGGGTAAAACAACCCCTTAGAATAAACTATAAGTTGTCAGGCTGGCTTGTTGCTCAAAACCAAGCAGGATGTGGTTCAGGTTCGGCTGACTCAACAAGCCACGGTGTCTAGTTACAAACAAAAAGCCACGATGGGTTGTTGTGTCGTGTGAATCCAGTGAGAGTAGTAGTTTCTCTCAGAAGGCAAATGTGTGCAGTAAAATGCTCGTCGGATAGAGCTTTAAAGCTGAACAATCAGCTTCTCACTTAAGATGTGAAATAAGATGTGAACTGCCCAGAGAGCTCCGGCTATTGGGCGGTATAGAAATGTAATAAATAAATAAATAAATAAATAAATAAATAAATAAATAAATAAATATAACACCTTTGGGGGGACATTGGACAATTGGTGTTGAATTTCGTACTTTTTAAGACCTTGGAGGCAATTTGTCTGAGAACCTGCTAAAAACATAGAAAATTCATACACCCATGATATCTTAAAAGAGGGACAGTCCGTACTGTATCATGATTTATCTAGGGTCACCATAAGAAAAGGAGGACAGGGCTCCTGTATCTTTAACACTTGTATAGAAAAGAGAATTTCAGCAGGTGTCATTTGTACTCATGCAGCACCTGGTGAAATTCCATCTTCATCACCACAGTTAAGGGTGCAGGAGCCCTGCCATCTTGACCATATACAAAACAGGGCAGGGCTCCTGCAGCTTTAACTGTGGTGATGCATACAAATGACACTGTTAAAAATACAAGAACCCTGTCCTCCTTTTCATATGGTCACCCTACTGATCTATAGCATTTTGCTGATCATCTCTATAACTATGCTTTGGAGTCAGTGTTCCACAATCGTTATGGTTGAGTTCATCTTTGTAAAATCCCTGTACGTCATGGTTAGACTGAGGCTTTGGGCTGTGGTCTGTTCTCCAGCCCAAGCTCCTTAAATTAGGAACCAGAACTGGAATGGTGCAGTGCAGAAATGGTGTCGAAATGGTGCAGTGTAGAAACAGGCAATATAAATGATCAGGGGACTGGAGCAAGTCTCCAACGAGGAAAAGGTACAATGTTTTGAGCTTGTTCGCTTAGGAAAAAAGGATGAGTAAAAGGAGGTGGGACATGATAAAGGTGTATAAAATTACACATGGTGTGGAGAACGTGGTGGACAGGGAAACATGAAAATGGTTGCTGACCAATGCCACCATCAGGGCTTAGGGTTGGTGGGCCATGCCAGAGCACTGGCACTCCAGAAGCTATGGGTGCTGATTCTGAGCTTGCCCTTCTGGCCTGAAAAAGGTTCAGAGGCCTGAGCATAAAAGGCTAGGCCCTGTTTCTCAAACCATGAGAGAGGTGTGAAACTGGAGCTGTCACACTGTCTTATGCCCAAGACCACTCCATGAGCTCAGATAAATTAAAAACATATATCTGGGTCTAAAGACTTTCACCCTTCCTTTTCCTTCCCCACAATGAATATGTGTGTGTCTTAGAGGTTGGGTTATGGCCAAAAGGTGAAGCACATGACTTGAGGTATCACTGTTAGGCCTAATATACACCCAGCAGGATATTGCACTGTGAAAGTGGTATGAAAGGGGGATATAAAAGGCAGGAGCCACAATACTGCTTTATAGCGGTGTTGAAGTGCACTGCAGGATCTACACTACTCGGTACTGAAGTGCACTGACAACTGTTGGGGCCCATTGACACATACCAAATACTGCTTTCATGCCGCTTTCATAGTGCTGTATCTTGCTTGGTGTAGATTGGGCTTTAGTCGGAATAGACACCACTGGCTAATAAACCAATGGTCTGGCTCACAATAAGGCATTTTCATATATCCAATATAATTTTTCCTTTAGGTCTTACACCTAGAAGGGTGCTATTCTTTTCTTTTAGAAATGGTTACTATTCCCACTATTTTTTCTCTTCATCAACTTTCAGCACTAAAAATCCTCCCCGATAAAATTTTAATAAACATATGTAATAAATATTTCAACTTTTCATATTACTAACTCATCAGGAAAATAGGTTTTTCTGGCTCACTATTCATCGCAGTGATTTATCTCCCTGTTACAGATACTCTGGAAATAGCTTCTGTAGAATTCCAGAAGCCTGAACAAGAAGTGAGATAGAGAAATCTCTCTCTCTCTCTCTCCCTCCCTCCCTCCCTCCCTCTCCCTCCCTCTCTCTCTCTCTCTCTCTCTCTCTCTCTCTCTCTGTCTCATATTCTCTGGCTCACTGAATTGTCCAGTTGATCTTGATAACTACGGATCTTGGTTCAGACCCCTAGAAGTAAAGTCATTGATTGGCCTGAAAATAGCCAACAGGGCAACTCCAGGAACATTTTCTCCCCTCTAAGGAAGACTGAAAGAACATTATGCCTACAGTTTTCAGTGGGGTCTCTAATTTAGTACTTAAATTATTGCAACTGATCATTAGCCTCTAGGAGAAATACTAGGCATCTCTTGAAAATGCCAAGAACCTTTAAAAAAGATTTTCTCCAAAGGTATTTTTCTTGCCTACTCGAATATTTTATAACTGCTGCTTTTATTTTGAAAAGCACAAACCCTGTCAAAACACTCAATGGCCATTTGTCCCAATGGGGATTCTTTTCCTAAGCCTCCATGCCCCTTGGTATGGGGAGGCTATTATTGGAATAATTGTGGGTAGGGAGAGTAAGATTAAACCTCACCTCCCGGTATGGGGGGTGGTTTTAATAAAAATTGACAGCCTCCAGCTGTAAATCTCCTTGTCCATAAAATAAAACACATAGCTGCTAGTTACATCTTTAGCATAATGAATAGTTTGACCTTCAGGCAAACCTCAGAAGTGATAATGCCCTTTCTGGACTGTTACTGTACCTTTACATCAGGGGTGGGCAACTTGTGGTCCTCCAGATGTTTTGCCCTACAACTCCCACCAGCCCTAGGCAGCATAGCCAATGATGAGGGATTATGGGCATTCGTTTATTGATTGAAATATTTCTTGTCCACCTTTCAGGAGAGGAGCCCTCCCAAGGTGGCATGCAATGACTTCCCTTCCAAGGTGGCATTTGCGTATTGTTGGAGTGGCTTCCACTGGTGAGAGAGCGTAGAGGCGGCTTGAGTGGGCACGATCAGGAAGAGCAACAGGGATTTCTGTACCCAATCACACAATCCACAATGGGACAACTCCACCAGTTTCAGACAACACACCAACCCATCATGGGTAAAATAACCCCTAGAATGAACTATAAGTTGTCAGGCTGGCTTGTTGCTCAAAAACAAGCAGGATGTGGTTCGGGTTCGGCTGACACAACAAGCCATGGTGGCTTGTTACAAACAACAATCTACGATGGGTTGTTGTTGTTGTTGTTGTTGTTGTTGTTATTATTATTATTATGTGAATCCAATCAGAGTAGTAGGGCTTTGCTAGACCTACCTTAATGAAAGATCCGGGAGTGTGGAGGGGCCAGCCCGCACTATCCACATGTCCTATCCACACGTCAACATGACGGGGTAAAGACATGATGGGGTAAAGAAAAGCCCTGTCGCGTCGGCCATTTTTAAAAAATCTTAAAGGGGCCATGTGTGCAGGAGCGCACCAACATTAAAGGTAGGCTTTTTTTAATAGGGTTCCCCGCTCCCCCCTGCCCCCAATTTCCCCTCCACGATTTCCGATCCCCCCGCCCGGCCGCGATCTCCGTTCCCCCCATCACCCTGGCTCTGGTCCCCCCCCCATCCCCCTGGCTCCGGTTTCCTGCCCCTTGATGTCCCCTGACCTCTCTTTCCCGCCCCCGGATGTCCCCTGGCCTCCGTTTCCCACCCACCCCTGATGTCCCCTGGTCTCCGATTCGCCGCTTTTCCCAGCTACTTGGGAGTAACTGTGGTAGCAGGGAAAAGCGGTGGAATGGGCTACATGCCCGCAGTCTTGAGCTCAGCCCAAGACCATGGGAAAAACTGGGCCAAAAGTGGTGCAGGTTACCCTGGGCCCAGGAAGGTTTGACCCCTGACTGAGCCTGGGATCCCTTGTGCGTCATCTGGATGCACAGGGACGAGCCCGGGCCTTGCACCGGGCTAACCTGCTTCTAGCAAGGCCTGTAGTTTCACTCAGAAGGCAAATTTTAAATATCCTTTAATTTACTGAAGAGGGGCACTGCACATCATTAGAAGAAAAGTTGGTTTTAAAAATGAGAAAACGTCCTTTTAAAAGCTGTAGCGTTCTGTGTGAGAATGGGTAGTTATCATTTATTGTTGCTGATTTATTTTTTAGGCACTACATGATAAATAGTGGATATACATGTTTCCAGATATGTCTATCTCCTTGACATACTAAAAAGGAAAAATTTAAAGGAAATGTTAAAAATAGTTCTGAGCAGCAAGTAGAGACTGTGTGTGTGTGCGCGTGCAAACGTTTGTGTACATTATTCAAGAGTGCTGTTTTGCTCTTCTTTTAAAGTGTTTAAAGCAAATAGAGGATATATACATATCTGTTGTGGTGGTTGTTTTAAAAAATAAACAAAACCTACACCAGACATAGGGGTGCATTGACGTTACAGGCATAAACCAATAGGTGCTTGTGGCAGATGTAGATGTATACATGTCTGTTGCATAGTTCTGATCATGCTGCTGGGAGCTAGTTTTGTCTTTTCCCAGGTGCATTCCAAGGAAGTTTGGCAATTGGTGCTCCGTGAGCCACCCATAATTACGCCCTCGAATGGTGCCTTCCGACATTCCATTTGTCTCTAATGCCTGTCAACATTCACCGATCCCTCCTCAATAGACAGTGGGCATGTCTAACCAGGGGAGGGAGGGGGGAGGATTTTGCAATATTCTGCTCATGAGATCCTTATTTATTTATTTATTTATTACATTTTTATACCGCCCAATAGCCGAAGCTCTCTGGGCGGTTCACAAAAATTAAAACCATAAGAAAACAACCAACAGGTTAAAAGCACAAATACAAAATACAGTATAAAAAGCACAACCAGGATAAAACCACGCAGCAAAATTGATATAAGATTAAAATACAGAGTTAGAACAGTAAAATTTAAGTTAAAATTAAGTGTTAAAATACTGAGTGAATAAAAAGGTCTTCAGCTGGCGACGAAAGGAGTACAGTGTAGGCGTCAGGCAGACCTCTCTGGGGAGCTCATTCCAAAACCGGGGTGCCACAGCGGAGAAAGCCCTCCTCCTAGTAGCCACCTGCCTCACTTCCTTTGGCAGGGGCTCACGGAGAAGGGCCCCTGTAGATGATCTGAAGGTCTGGGCAGGTACATTTGGACAAACATGCGCGCAACATCCCGAGAGGAATGAAGGATGTTGCACCCGCCATTCCCCCCTTTCTTTTACAGAAGTTGAGTGCACATGCGCTCCAAAGAAAAAGTAAGTTGTTGTTTTTTTAAAAAACTGCTCCCGCTTCCCCCACCCCACCCTCGATGGGCATGGAGAGCCTGAAGAGCTCTGTGCCCCATGCCCGGTTCCTCCCTCCTCGCGTTTATTCGTGAGGAGCTGGGATGAAACCGGGACAGCCACCCACACCTTTCACGGTCTCGGCATGATCCCGAGACTGCGGGAAAAATTGGGCTAAAAGCTGTCCCAGTTATCCCGGGGAAATGGAGGGATCCTCCCTCCCTGCCCCCAGGATCCCCTGTGTGTCATATGGACACACAGGAATGATCCTGGGACAATCCCCAGGTTGAGGCATGGTGTAGACATGCCCAGAGAGACTATGGAAGAAGGCAAAGGGAGTTATCTGGTTCAAGGCAGATACTCACTTTATACTGACCAGCCTGCTGGGTCTGAAGTAGCCGTGTCTCTTAGACATGCTCCATTTGAAATGGCAAGTGCCACTATCTTGGTTGTTCTGTCTGCCAGTACTTAGTATTTTTTAAAAACAGCAACACGGAGATAACATGGTGCACTACATATTCAACATAACATGTATTTAGACCCTGAATTTTCTGACTGTAGGATATCATCCAGGGGGCAGTATCCACCTGTGTCATTCTGTTAGCGCAAATTATATTGTGCTAGTGGAAACTAGGCTCTGAACTATGTGCAAAATGAAAATCCAACTAAAGCTACTTTTGCACAAGTGGTTGTGCATTATGCTCGTGCAACCTATTGTCAATGGGTTGCACAAGTGTAAAGGGAAACTGCTTGCATAGCACAAAGATTCGCCAGAGCTCCACTAACATTATTTGAATTTGCAGAATGACACTGTTGAATACTGCCCCAGTGATGGATGCCATGATGCCCCCCTCTGTGATGCCTTTTACTACACTCTGAGAAAGGATGGGATGAAGGATGCAACCACTACCTTTGCGGAGAGATAGTAGGTTGGGATGGAATAGACTTGACCCTCCACTTCTTGCTAGCCATTCAAAGTTGCAAATTCTGGCCAGCTCTACAGAATCAGATACCATGGATGGAAAGAAAATTCATACTTGTATACCCCACCAGACTTCCCCAGCATGGAACCCTCCAGAAGTGTTGGATGACAGCTTTCATCATGCCCAGTCAGCATGGCCATTGAGGAAAGCCAAATAAGTCACCATGGCTTGAGTATTCAAAATGGCTCCCCACATGCACTGACACAACCACAGCCCACCATACCTTATTTAAGCAATGGTGGACTGCATTGTGTGCCTGTGCATGTGGGTGACCATTCTTAATAATCAAGCCACAGTTTGTCATGTTATCCAAAACTGGGCAGCGGGGGTTGTGCAAGGGTTAAATAATTCTCACATAACCCATGGTTTGCTCTAGGGTTATGCAAGGGTTGTTTAACTCTCACAAACCCTTCATTGCCTGGGTTCAGAAGATATGACAAGCTGTCTTGAATATTAAAAAAATGAACAGCTGAGACGAGCTGCAGTTCACCTTGCCTTAAACAAGCCATGGTGGGCTGTAGTAATTGTGTGAACCAGGTCACTGGCAAATGTTTGATAACATTCCTAATTCTCTGAAAAGCTGCACATAGCCATCGCTTGTAAGCCTTCTGAGCAGGGAAAATAACACGTCTGTGTTCTGTCAAGCAACTAGAATGCTGTTGGTTCTAAACAAACCACTGCATCAGTTGTAGGACCAGTACTAGCAGTAACTATGGTGTCTTAAGTACACTTGGCATTTTATGTCCTCCCCACCCTACGCTGCACATTAAAATAGCTTTTAAATTGCTTTTAACATTTTAAATCGCTTTTACTACAAGGGCAGATACTTAATGCAGATAAATGCAGTGGCTTCCCCCTTTTGCTGATAACAGTGATGAGGTCATTAAGCCTGGAGGGAAGAAGAAACTACCTTCCAAGAGCAGGGCCCATTGAAATTCTCATAAAGTGCAACTGGCAAGATTCTGCTGTTATAAATTCTGTTCCCGATATCATATTGATCTGTGTAGGCGTCTGAGTGGTTCTCCCTCCCAGCACAGTGGATTTATAATCCAGGGGAGCTTTAAATATTAAATACAACCTGAAGATTTATTTCTGGTGAGTAGGGAAATCCCATTGTCTCAGTGCATACGGGTGAGTTTCTTTATTGATAGTTTTTAAAAGCTGAACTGAAAGGTCAAAATACCAATAGAGCCTCTCAGAACAGAAAGGGGGAAAGATTGACTGAGTTCATTTCACTAAAGTCAGCATCAGCATTAGAAGTCCAAGTTCTATCTTCTAATTAATTGTTAGTTGTGCATTGGAAAGGAGATCCATCAGGTCATTAGGAAGATCGCCATTCCTCAGTCTACTTTGGGTTCCAAAGGCCACAATCCGAAGGAAAAATATCTGGAGAACCTAAATACGAACCACATACGAAGATGAGCTGTATCTGCTGTAGTTTCCGCTCCCAAAGTGGCAGGCCGCTGTTTAGTTTTAAAACTGCCTTGCCTCTTCAGACGGGGGAACTGCTAAGATAGGACATACCAGGAGTTGCCAGGGTTCAAAATGGGAACCTTGGGATCTGTGCGCAGCAGCAGCTCCATGTGGTGAGCCACAGAACTGTGGGCTGGAGCATTTGCCTACTTGAGCCCTCTTAAGCTCTGGGTCAGCTCCATCCATCAAGCCGGACTACTGGACCCTCCTGAGGCAGAAGGGATGCACAAGGTTTCCTGTTTTGGTCATGCCTTTGCGTGAACGAGAAGGTCTTCCTGGCTCTGATGTGTTCTTCCACTTCAAGTCTGACTTCATTCATTGATCCTAACTTCTGGCTTGGTCCCTTCATTCTGACCTCAGGCCTTTTCCCTGCTGGCTTGCTCCTTGGTTCTGGCTTCTGCTTTGTCCCACAACTCTTGAGTTCTGGCTTGCTCTTTGGTTCTGACTACCACTTCTTCCTTGGCTTTGAGTCCAGCTTGTTCCTTGGATCCAGTCCTTGGTGTGCTCCTCAATTCTGACTCCTTCGCTGAACTCCTTTTGCCACCAGGTGAAGATCTTTTTATTTTTCCAGTATTTTAGCATCCTAGTCTTTTAGCTCTGCTATTTTAAACCTCTGCATTGCTGCTAGGTTTTATTCTGGTTGTACTTTTATAATGGCCCTGTTCAGACAACACCGTTAACCATGCTGGTTAAGAGCTTTTGGTTAAGCAGCAGGGTTAATGGTGTTGTCTGACATGTGTTTTCCTTAACCAGATGCCTCCGCTAACACTACCCCTGTTCTGCAGCAGGGTTAGAGGCACTAATTTTGGCTTAAGGTGTCTTATGCAATGCAGCTGTGGTTAAGGGGCCAAAATCATAGAGCTAGCAGTACAGAGTGGCCTAAATAGCCTAAATCGCACAACTGCTGGCTCTCTTAGTACAAGGGCTGATGGGATATGGGGCAGAGCATTCAGAGGACTCAGGCACTCATCTAACTGTTTTGTGGTTAGCATGTGGTTAAGAAACCGGACAGGGTTAATGAGCTTTGCATATTGGGCGGTATAGAAATGAAATAAACAAGTAAACTCCTGGTTCCCAGCTTCTGGCTCATCTGAGACCACTGACTACAGCTAAGCTCTGACAAGTTACAGGAATCGAAGCTGCTCGTGTTGTGTCTTTGCTTGCAGATAAATGACTCCTGGAAATCATGACCACAGTCTGAATATAGAGCTTCATCCCACATAACCGTTTCCCTCGAATTATCCCCATAGTGTAAAGCTGTTGTTGTTAGCTAAATCACACCCCAGGCAGTGGTGCTCCTAAGATCCTTTGCATACCAGGAAAAGGATTTAAGGGGGGAAATGTAAAAAAATCATTTAAAAAATCAACCGATGACCCAATCCAATTCAATTTTGGTATACTGAAAGCCCTCCTTAATATTTATTACTGTGCTGATTTTGATGTCTTTATCTTTAAAACTTATGCAGATATAAGCATTTGTTTAATTTGAAGTTTAAAAACCATCTTTCTGCGCCCCCAGTGGCTTCTCGGAGAAGGAAAAGGATGTTAAAATTAGCCTTGGGATTGTGGGGGTGTAAGAAAAGTCGCTCTTTCCGCAATTCCATTTTTGGCGCTTCTCTTGGTGAAGCAGCACAATCACAGCAGGATGCACCGGAGTACTTCACAATAAAAGCAGATTATAAAGTAGAAAACATCGGAGTCCTTTGCATGTAATTTGCAGTGAATGCACAGTATAACACTGCTGTGATGAAGCTCATAGAAGCTTGTACCACAGCACTTGTGAAGGCGCACTTTGGGTACTCGGAGGCCAGTTCCGGCATTCCTATGAGTTCTGTCAAGAATGCAAGGGAAGAGCCTCAGGTACAGCCAGGGCCATGGGCACTTCAGGAGATGATTCACACAAGACACTGTGGGACTGAGCACAGTATTGATCCTGGAGAAATCCAAAATTGGCCATTACCCAACACACTAGGAAATACACTATCTCTAATCGGCATCAACTCTGACTTTGACCAATTAATTGAGTAGCCGGGAAGAAAAATGGGTAGAAAAATAAAGTAATCAGAATAAGGTTGTCGGTAAGATCATAAGGGAGAATGTGAACAGCAAAAAAATAAAAATAAAAAAAATGATTGAGAGGCAATGCTTGAGAATGGGTTCTGCAAGTACCACAAATAGTACTGGTTAGAAAGTTAGAAAGGTCAGAGAAAAATATTTCATTTGAGAGGGCAAGAAGATTAAGAATGCCAACTATGTTGTCTTTTAGGCACCAGTTCAAAGAACAACAGAGTTTGTGTCTCCATGCTGGTCTGCCCTATGAATGTGTCCAGTCAAAACAATTCAGGAAAGACCATTTTTGTTTTACAACTAGATTTTCTCCCTAATTAACAGCAGACTATTATATGTATGCTCTCACTCTTGAAGTCACTTTGCTATTGAAACACTTGATGCCCTCAGCAAAGACATAAAAGTAAATGGATCACGTATCTGTCAAAAAAAGAGTGTTTTCATTATTGATGGACAGAGGCCAAATATATTTGCTTTTGTCGTGGGAATTGTTTGTTCCTGGAAGGGAACAAAAGCTGCTTGAAGAAGAAAACAAAGACACTGACACTAATTAAGGAACGTCTCTACCGGGTCAAGTTCAAAAGCTGGCTAGGATGCAGACTAAGCTGATGAAGAATCAGTCTGCACATTTTATTCCAAACTCTGCCAGGAACCTAAGCATGTTTACTGACAAGGAAGACCCACAGAGCCAGCATGGTATAATGATTAGAGACTAAGACTTGAGAGACCCAGGTTCAAATCCCCACTCAGTTGTGATGCTCCCTGAGTGACCATTATCTCCCAGTTTGGCCTATCTCACAGGGTTGTTGTGAGTATCAAAAGGGGGAGCACCATGGGCACGGCTAGACAAGGGGGGTGGAGGGGGATGATTTCACGATTTTATGATCGCAAGACCCTCCCCCCAGTCTTCACGTGGCGTGCGGCGTCCTGGGAGGACGGAGGACGTTGTGCCTGGCAGTTTTTTTTAAAAAAACACCACAGGCACTGGAGCTGGAGTGCAGGAGTTTATTCTGACTTTATACTGTTAGTTTTACCCTACCCAGTGCCTGTTTACTCTACCCTGTGCCTGTTTGCATTCTCTTCCCCTCCTTATTGTTTTATTATGATTTTATTAGAATGTAAGCCTATGCGGCAGGGTCTTGCTATTTACTGTTTTACGCTGTACAGCACCATGTACATTGATGGTGCTATATAAATTAATAATAATAATAATAATAATAATAATAATAATAATAATAATAATAATAATAGGAGCGCTCCAGCAAAAAATTAAGTAAAAAAAAAAAAAGCGCTGACTCTGTTCCCCTCCACCCCCGATGGGCACAGAGTGCTTGAAGAGCTCCGTGCCCTGTGCCTGCTTCCCTGCTTCTTGCGGTTACTCATGAGGAACCGGGATGAAAACAGCACGCCAGGCCACACATTCCGCGGTCTCGGGACGATCCCGAGACTGTGGGAAAAGCCGGGATTAAAGTGTAGGGCCATATCTTGGAGCAAGGGATGGATCATTCTTCCCTGCCCCTGGGATCCCCTGTGCATCATGAGGACACCAGGGATGATCCCGGGGCAATCCCCAGGATATTGCCCCGTCTAGCCATGCCCCATGTATGCTGCATTCAGTTCCTTGGAAGAAAGGTGAGTATAAATATAACAAATCAATAAATGAGCTCAATAGGACTTGATCTTTGTAAGTCTGCTTAGGACTGCAGCCTAAGAGAGAGTTTCTGCTATTGGGCTGTATAGAAATGCAATAAATAAATAAATAAGAAGTGATGGAAGGAAACCCTAGCCACGACAAAAGCAAATATATTTGGCCTCTGTCCATCAATAATGAAAACACTCTTTTTATATTGTATTTTGTATTTGTGCTTTTAATCTGTTGGTTGTCTTACTATGGTTTTAATTTTTGTGAACCGCCCAGAGAGCTTTGGCTATTGGGCAGTATAGAAATGCAATAAATAAATAAATAAATAAATAAATAGCCTCTGTGGCCTAAATAATGGCCTCCTTCCATTTCAGGATTTATAGCAGCCTTTCCTTCCCCAGTGCCTTTCAGATGTGTTGGAATATGATTCTTATCATCCCCAGCCAACCTAGCCAGCACATCTGGAGGGCACTAAGTTGAGGAAGAATGTCTTAGAGAAGTGGATACAAAAGATCCCAAAGGAAAACATGGCAGAAGGGCAAGGTATTATCGGTACGTCTGAAATCTTGCCATGATGCGAACACTTCGCATGAATGTTTAAAGGGTTTTTTTTTTTGTGGTGACGGTTCAACTGCTTAACATGAAACCATCAATGTGAGAGCCTCTAGACAAGGAACTTAGCTGCTTGCTCCCCTTGGCCTCCACTTCACAAATGGATTCCCCCAGCTTCAAAGATATTAACTGAACCTTTGGTATCTCTTTGCAATTCAACTTTGTCAGACAAGACTCATATACTAAGAGACTAGGGGGTGGAATCAATTTCCACATGCCTCTAAGGAAGTGTCATTACTCCATGTTTGACACACTATTGGGTCAGAGGGTTATGCCTGTTGATTTGTTCAAATTATACATTTAGAACGCCATTGGGACCAGTTCCCCTGCAATTCATTAGGAGTTAAATTAATATAGCAAAACTCAGAAGAGTGTGTTAATGCTGCTGTTAATGGTCATAAGAACAGAAGAGCCCTCCTGGATTAGACTGAGGATCCATCTAGTCCACCAGCACTCTGATTACACAGTAGTCAACCAGCTGTCGACCAGGGACCAACAAAGCAGGACATGGTGCAACAGCACCCTCCCACCCATGTTCCCCAGGAAGTCATGGTGGCTATCTCCTGTATAGAGTTGAGCTATGCATAGAAATGTTTGCTGACTAATTATTTTATTATATTTATTTATTACATTTTTATACTGTCCATCAGCTGAAGTTCTCTAGGCATAAAATATATAACAACTGTAGATAAATTTAAATCATTAAAAGTTAAAAAGGCAATATAAAACCAGCTAAGTTAAAATCCAAGGAAAGCCTGTGTGAAAAAGGTATGTTTTTAGTAGGTGTTTAAAAGATGTTACGTTTTCTGCATCCCAAATCACACGACGGAGGGTTTTCCAGAGGGTGGGTCCTGCTAAATGCATGCTGGGGTTTGCCATTGAATGCAGCGTGGTGGTCCTGCTCAGGACTCTGGTGTGTGGGTGAGGGCTTCAACCCTGACTGTAGTTCCAATCCGGATAAGAAACCCTGCACCTCCAATTCGTTTTGAGAAAAGAAGTCCCAAGGAAATGAATGAGTCCCCTCTTCTGTGCAATATGGATTGCAGTGCAGGCCTCTTGACCAGACCGGGACAATTGGGGGTGGGTGCAACGGGTTGAAGCTTCCCTACACCCCATACTGGAATCCTGATTTGGTTCACATCTTATTTGGCCCTGTTTACATATCATAGCTGTTTGGCCCCATTGTTTAAATCTCTTTCTCACTGTGAGCTTTATCACACCAGGGTTATACTGTGCAATCACTGTGAATTGTGTGCAAAGGACTCCAAAGTTTTCCAGCTTATAATCTGCTTTGACTGTGAAGTACTCCCATGCGTCCTGCTTTAATTGTGCTATAAAGCCAAAAGACCCAACCTATTTTGCTACTAGTTTTGGCGCAAATAATTTGTTGTTTTCTGAGTGGCCACTGGGGACGCAGGAGCAGGATTTCATATGTTTAAAGAAAAATTAAACAAATACTTACATCTGCGTAAGTTTTAAAGATAAAGACATCAAAATTGACACAGTAATAGATATTAAGGATAGCTTTAAGCATACCAAATTTGAATCAGATTGGGTCATCCGTTTATTTTTTTATGATTTTTTACATTTCCCCCCTTAAACCCATTTCCTGGTATGCAAAGGATCTTAGGAGCGCTGCCGCCCGGGGTGTGATTTAGCTAGTAACAAGAACAGCAATGCCGACAGCTTAGCGCTATAGGGGATAATTCCAGGGAAACAGGTACGTGGGATGAAGCTAAGAGTATCTGCAAACTCAGGATAAAACTATAAGTACCTTCTAGATCACGGGTGGGTTGACCATTTTAGCTGGGTAGGGAGGAGGATAGCCAGGCATTTTCTTCATCTAAAAGCAGCTGTGGATTTTTATTTATTTATTTATTTATTTCGTTTCTTTACTGCCCCATAGTTGAAGCTCTTTGGGCAGTTCACAACAATTCAATGTGGGCGTTTTCCCCTCCCTGTAGATTTTCTTCTCAGTGGCTAATAGTAGCAAGCCTGAGATTTATTTTACTTATTTATTTGTTACATTTACATCCCACCTTTCCTGCAAGGAGCCCAAGGAGATGGACATAATCCTCCTCCTCTCCATTTTATCCTCACAACAACCCTGTGAGGTAGATTAGGCTGAGAGCCAGTGACTGGCCCAAAATCGCCCAATTAGTTTAATGGCCGAGTGGAGACTCCTAGTCCAGTGCTCTAACTACTACACCACACTGGCTGTAAACTGCTGTTGGCAATGTGGTAGGACAGAGGCCGAGGCCCATGAGCCACAGAGAGCTCGCTGCTGCTGCTGACTTTGTACATTAACAACAACAATCACTATTTTTGCAGCTCTGAAGAGAAGTGCCAGGTGAGGCACTTGAAGCCACCATCTTTATTTCCCTAGGATGCTACTGGACCCTGACAACATTTCTCCCTTCAAAGTTCTGGGCTGCACACCCTTTATCCATTCCCAATGCTGCTTCTTTCAGTACCAGTGTACTCCTTGATGTTCCCTGATAAGCCTGTAGGGGTACCAGAATGGTGCTAGACTGGGAGGTCTAGAGGGCATCTTGTGCTGGGTCACTTCAAGCCTGGTCAGCCCTCAATAGTGTTGGGAATATTGCAACCTTGTCTGCAAGTTTCTGGAAGGGGACAACATTGCAGTTAGTTCATAGGAATTTTGACCACAGCTAGCCTTAGGGTCTCTATAGCCTACAATATGGTTTCCTTTCTTTTGTTCATCTACTTCCTCCTTCCCTTTCTCTCTGACCTTCACCTCCTGCCTGTGTAATGGAATACAAAATGGACTGAACAAACACCATTTTGAAACTAGGCTGTACCTGCATTGTATATGCAAGGATATTTATGAGTAAAAGCGTTTTCTTTCTTTCACTGAAGAAAACTGTGGTCTCCTTTTATCATCCTAAGATCTCCTGTGTGCAAGTGGGGCTGGTAAACACCTATTCTATTTTGCCTTTTGTGTTTTCTCTGCTAATTGCCTTTCTAACAGGAGGGATCATTACTAAATAATCCCATCAAATAGAAGCTCCACGGGGCATATCTGGATTGAGGCCACAGCACATTGGAGTGGGGGAGAAATTTGGGCCCAGTCCACCATGCAAAGATCCAAACAACTCCCCTTCTCTCTCCCCCTCCCCCCCCAATTACTGCCCTTTGAAGTAGGATCTTACACTGGGATTTCAGGGGCTGGAACTACAATGTTATATATAGTTTGGAAGAAAAAAGCAGTAAAATGGCTTCAAGCAAGGTGGTGTACAGATAGGAAGGCACTAGCTAGAAGCTGATTAAAGACAGCTCTGTTCCACTGCTGCCCCTCATGTCCAATATTGCTTAAACACAAACAAATCCTGTTTACAGCTCCATTTCAGAAGGAAAACTTGCAAAGCCAGGCAATGGCACTTAGAAAGCCACTGAAGCAGACCAAGTTGCTTCTTGGAAATGCCAGCTTAGGAAAAAGGAAGAGGCGCTACTGGGGCTTAGTGATTTGTTTTTTTAAAAAAAATCCTAATCTGTCCTTCATCCTTACAGATTCCAGGGAGGGGTTAAAAAACAATGCAGTAGAACACATTCAGCCATCAGTCAAACTTCTGGGTGCGCTGTTCGAGAGTCTGGTTGCCACCACAGAAAAGGCCCTCTCCTTTGTACAGATATAATGAATGTCACCAAATGACAGTACTCAGAGAAGGGCCTCATGTGACGATCTTTATGCACGGGCTGGATGGTATTCCTTAAGGTATCCAACTGCACATTTTGTGTCCAACTGCACACAAAAACTCTCTGCTTCCAGTTAAAAGGGAAGGTCCATCGTTGTTAGAATGGAATGGATGTAGACAGACATTTTACTCGCTGAATTTACTTACTTTTAAAGAGAAAAAGAAGGAAGAATAAAAGCAAAAAAAGAAGGAAGGTTTCAATGCTGCTCTCAGACTTCTCTATTTCGGTTGAGGATTTTGAAAGAGCTCATAGGGCCCTTAGGGCCTTGACCTGTACGTGGAACTGGTGTCAGAGACAGAGTGGTTTGTTTTGCTCGTTTCACTCTGAAGGAGGAACTGTTAAGATATTTGTGGGGGCTGAAGGAGATAAAGTATAATAACAATCCAGTGATGGTGTTACAAGACCTGGCCCTTGAAACACTGCATAGATGAAGGGAATTACAACCCTTTACATTGAAACGGCAAGAAAATGGGATTCAATATCACTGGGGCTTCCCCTCTAGATTTTGTGGATTTCGTTTGTAAATCATTGGAACCCAAACTTTCAGGATAATGCGCAACCATGTTTACCATTTTCTTTACTGTAGTAGCATTTAATATAGAGAATTACAAAGATATGCATCACTTTGTAGTTACAGATATTTATAATAGTCTTTTTTTAAAAAAAACAAAAACAAAAAACACAAACGGTCTAAAATTAATAAATGTTTAAATGGATAAACTTGATGGGGTGCAGTTGAAAGTCAATGCTGGACTTCGAGGAAGGTAGATGGGTTGGAACAGAGAAAAGGCAGGAAGAAGCAGCAGGAAATGCCATACCAAGTCTTGGAGGAAGTTTTTCCTCTCTCCTCCTCCTCTTCACCCTAATATACCCATCTGCTTCATCTATTTATTTATTTATATTTATTTATTTATTTTATTTAAGGATTTTTATGCCGCCATTCAGCCAAAAAAGGCTCTCATGGCGGCTTACAAAAGTATTTCTTGACAGTCCCTGCCCACAGGCTTACAATCTAAAAGACATGACACAAAAGGAAAGGGGATTGGGAGGGAGGAGGAGGAGGAGGGGGGAAAGGAAAGCAAATTCAGGCACTACAATCTTAGTTGGAAAGTTCAGCAGTTACAGGTGACAGCAGGAGAGAGGGGGCTCTCAGCTGGAGCTGGACCCAGGCACGGTGGAGAGGTGCCTGGCTGCTGCTTCCTCCCTCACTGGTGGCCTCTGCAGGGACAGTTGGTAGCAGGAGGGAGGGGGCTCTGAGCTGGAGCTGGACCCAGGCACGGTGGAGAGGTGCCTGGCTGCTGCTTCCTCCCTCATTGGTGGCCTCTGCAGTGACAGTTGGTGGCAGGAGGGAGGGGGCTCTCAGCTGGAGCTGGACCCAGGCACGGTGGAGAGGTGCCTGGCTGCTGCTTCCTCCCTCACCACAGGCTATTTGTCACAATAAAACCCTACAATTTCGGAACTCTTACTACTCTCATTCCTGCCACACAGGGTATTCTTTTACAGAATTAATTCAATTATTTTCAAAAATTAAAATTAACGTCTTGTCCTGGCAAGATAAACATTTTAAAACCTCATTCTCTGTAGCTTTTGAGAGAGTTATCTGAAGCGCCTGCTCTGAATGATCAAATTGCATTCGCTTTGTGTGAAGCATCCTACTCTTGAAATAAAATCCATTTCAATGGAGCTTGCTGTGGTTTCCCCAGAGATAATGAGGGCACCTTTGCAAAAACATTAGCAAGGCATGTGCAGTAGACTCTGAAATTTCCATCTGAACTTTATCTCTGGAAATGACTCATTTTCCTGTTTTGTCTACTCAATAATTTGTTTGCATTATCATTTCCCATTATTATGGGTTTTTGGTTATGTAACATCTTGTCAAAAAGTGATTTAGGCTAAATAAAACAAATTATGAACACTTATTTATTTATTTGCAATATTTCAATACTGCTTAATATATGAAAATCCCTAAACAGTTTACATTAACATACAGAACAAGTTGAAATGAAGAGTAAAATAATAATTAAAAACAATTAAGCACATTAAACAAAAAAAAGCATAATCTTCCCCTTAAACAGTTTCAATGATTTTATTTATTTATTTATTTATTTATTTATTTATTTATATACCATCCCATAGCCGAAGCTCTCTGGGCAGTTTACAAAAGTTAAAAACAATAAACATTAAAAACAGATATACAAAATTTAAAACCACCAGAAGTATAAAAAAACAATATCCATTTAAAACAATTATTCTCGGGTCAGTTAAAAGCGGTATATAAATTTTTGATATGAAGGGAAGTGTAGCAAAAGAGATTCCAAGATAAGCAATGGCCTAACTGAATGGGTAGATATGGGTAATTCAGTGGCACCATTTTAGCACTAAAAGGCTTTGCATCAATAGCAAAGAATGCCAACGGCTCTTGGCTCTCTTTGCACTTGGGGCTCAGGGCAGTAGCTTGGTCGGAAGAGATAACTACAGGCATCTATGCCACCCTCCTTATGATCAGGAAAGTCAGGTGATGCTGACTTGGGCCTAATCTACACCAAGCAGGATATTTCACTATGGCAGTGGTATGAAAGTGGTATATGAAAGGCAGGAGCCACACTACTGCTTTATAATTTTTGTGAACCGCCCAGAGAGCTTCGGCTATTGGGTGGTATAAAAATAAATAAATAAATAAATAAATAAATAAATAAAAATAAATAGCGGTATTGAAGTGCACTGACAACTGTTGCGGCCCATTGACACATACTATATACCGTTTCATACCACTATACCCTGTTTAGTGTGGCTCCTGCCTTTTATATACTGCTTTCATAGAGCAATATCTGCTCGGTGTAGATTGGGCTTTGGGCTAAAGGCCCAGACAGAAGGAATATAAAAACTAGCAGGCCAATGGACTTTTCTTAATCTGGAGGCCTTGTTCCTTGCTGAAAAAAGCCATCCTGTTTACTCTATCACCAGACTCTATTGTTCCTTTAACTTGCTTCCAAATTACCTCTGCCCTATTTTCACCTCAGTTTCCAGTCTAGCTGTCTCCAGCCCATCAGGCTTCTTCTCCCTGAAATTCTTGCTCTCCATTGCCTGACAAACTAAACTGGAGGAGAGGGCTATCAGTGGCTACTAGTTCTGATGGCTGTATGCTACCTCCAGTATGCCTACGTACACCAGTTGCTGGGGAACATGGTGGAGAGGGTGCTGTTGCGCTTGTGTCTGGCTTGTGGGTTCCTGGTCAACAGTTGGTTGGCCACTGTATGAACAGAGTACTGGACTAAATGGACCCTTGGTCTGATCTAGCATGGCTCTAAGGGAGCTCCCCAAGGTGCTGAACCCAGCTTGGAGATAAGTTTCAAAACCATGGACAGCTCCTTTAGAGTTCTGACTGAAGCCTGGAGCAGATTAACCACCACACTGACATTGGAGCCACATTGTCTGTACTGCAACCCAAGAACTATATTTGAATTTAGCACATTTCAAATAATGTAAGAACCCATAATTATTTATGAATGTACACAAACCTATTGGAATAAGTCATGCATCAAACATCTTTATTTATTATTTTATTTATTTATTATTGTATTTATATCCC
Source organism: Elgaria multicarinata webbii (assembly GCF_023053635.1). Lineage (NCBI taxonomy): Eukaryota > Metazoa > Chordata > Lepidosauria > Squamata > Anguidae > Elgaria > Elgaria multicarinata. The sequence goes on from NC_086174.1 coordinate 28,604,346, forward strand.
GTCTTTTTTCCTGCAAGGAACACAAGGCAGCATACATAATCCTCCTCCTCATCTCCATTTTATCCTCACAACAACAACCCTGTGAGGTAGGTTGGGCTAAGAGTGTGTGACTGGCCCGAAGTCACCCAGTGGGGTTCCATGACCAAGTGGGGACTAGAACCCGGATCTCCCGACTGCCAGTCCAACACTTTAGCCACTACACCACACTGGCTTTTTAGGATTGGTAACATACTCTTTTGGAGTTAGAACAGGAATTGATGGTTGATATTTACTCAGCACACAGTTTTCAGGATTAGGACTTTGCAGGAACAGGACAAAAGACTGAAACATCAGAAATGTGGGAAACTTCCGCATACCATGATTCCTTTTAAAATCTGGCGCTCTAATGTCATTTCCATTAATCACAGTGTAGTATTCCTGTACATTCCAAGTAGAAATAGAATGTTACCATGCCATTCTTTCAGTTCTTAATAAGAGAATTATGCCATTGGAAGAACTACATTGATGGTGCTATATAAATAAATAATAATAATAACTAAAGAAGCTGGAAGTAAATCTGCTTTTATATTGTACTTTTATACTGTGCTTTTATACTTTGAATTGTATTTGAAGGTTTTAATTTTTGTGAATCGCCCAGAGAGCTTTGGCTCTTGGATAGTATAGAAATGCAAGAAATAAATAAATACTATACCACACCCATGTTCCCCTTTTGTTCTAAAAATCACCCCCTGCTTTTGAGACTAACCCACATCTAAAGGGAACAGTCTTGACAATGTCACAACTGCTGTTTACAATTAGCTCTCTCTCTCTGTGTGTGTGTGTGTGTGTGTGTGTGTGTGTCTGTGTCTGTGTGTGTGTGTACACACACACACACACGTTCTCTTATCCACCCCTATTAGGTGCAGTCAATATTTTATTTAATAACTTTCTGTCTGTGTCCATGTATTTTCAATTACTAGGTTTAAGTACCAAGAAAGATGCAATCTGTTATTAAAACCATTTAATTACAAACAATATAATTATTAGGTACAAGCATAATTTCCCTTGGTGTTTAGTGGGTGGGAGCATCGTTTGAAGAAATTCCAGAAATCTTAACTTAATTAGCAACCTTTGGTACCATGTTTGCACATAATTTCTTTAAGTCAATTGTATCACATTCTCGAGGACTAATGAATAGCATTATACCATCTAAGTCCACCAGAAATAATTATACTATAATTATAGCTATTACAAGAGCTATAATCATCTTCTTGGCTCTTATTTCAGAGCATATGTTTAAAAGATATGGAAGATCAGAAGACAGCATAACAGCAAAAGATAATATTTGATGTTAATAAATAAATCATAATATAAATTGAATACTGTAAAAATATACTCTGGAGGAAGCATTAAGGGAATTGGTGTTTAATATTTTTTAATTAAACATTTCCTTCTGAAACCTGATCAGCAGTGAAATCCTATACATGATGGAGGCCATGGCTAGACCAGGCCTATATCCTGGGATTGTCCCGGGATCATCCCTGTGCATCCAAATGACACACAGGAGATACTGGGAGCAGGCAGGGACGACCCCTCCATTTGCCTGGGATAATCTTTAGGTCTAGCTAAGGCCTAAATCGTATTGAGTTTAATGGAGCTTATTCCTGTCAGGAATATTGCAACTTATTGGAAAGGGGCAGTGTTGCAGTTATTTAATTCATGAGAATTTTGACCACAGCTAGCCTTAGGGTCTCTATAGCCTAAAATATGGTTTCCTGTGTTTTCTTCCTTTTGCTCATACCGTCCCTCCATGCTTCCTCTCTCTCTCTGACCTCCACCATTGCTGGGAGCACAGGTCTTTTTGCTCTCGTTTCTGCCAGTGTAATAAAACACAAAATGGACTGAACAAACTCTTCTGAAACTCTGCACTGTATGTGTATTGTATATGCATGAATATTTGTGAATAAAGCAATGTTTTCTTTCTTTCACTTAAGAAAAGGTTGTGGCCTCTTTTTATTATTCTAAGATAGCTTGTGTGCATGCGGGACTAGTAAACGCTTATTCTGTTTTGCCTTTTGTTTTACTCTGCTAAGTGCATTTCTAACAGGAGCATCATTACTAAATAATCCCATTAACTCCCATGTAATGGAGTTACATGGATTGCAGTCCAAGACTCTTTCTTTCAATCTAGTGAATGGTCTGGAAGCACCTGACACTAAATCAGTGCTAAGACGTGTGGGAGACAGGACTGTGTGAGGGTGGGCTATAAGTATAAGCTTCTTCAAAACCCATCCGTATAGTAATATAACCAATTATATCCCTAAATATCATCACTCCAATCCAGAGATTTGTCATGGGTGAGGGAAATCTATGTATTTCCCAATGGAGCTCTTCTGCATATGGTCTACCTCTTTTCATTTCATTGGAACAAGCAGATATGTGCACGATCAGGTGTGTCCTCTCTTGAAATGAATACATCCGCCTGCACTGACCTTCTTTCTGGATTTAGGCACATGACATCTCCAACTGATGCTTCTGCCTGGTTGACACCTCTACTTCCAACTTCTTCTCTACATGTTGAATTTGCTGTACAGAAGGCATGTTTACTCATGATCACTTGCTAATATCATGAAATAAAACAGCCAACTGACATGGAGATACAATATAAAAAATTTTAAGTTTAGAACTACAATATAAGAACAAAATGATAGATCCTGCAAGTCTGAAGTCTGCCTTCTCCTGCTGTAAAGAAGGCAACATAAATCATCCCTGGACTAGATAATGAGGAAAAGCTGAAGTCTCCAGGTCAGTTGGCTGTTTTATTCCACGATATTAGCAAGTGATCATGAGTAAACTATATTTTATCATTTCATATTTTATCGTTTAAGTGCTGTGAACTGTTCAAAGAGCTTTGGCTATTGGGCAGTCTAAATATGTAATAAATAAATACTTTGCTTTTTTTTACTGGAATCCCAAGGTCCACCAATTGGAGTCAGATGTACCACGGTGGCTCAGGGCACTGCAGCAGTTACCTGCTGCATCTGCATTACTCAGGGATTCTGAGGGCCAAAACAGACATTACTTTAAATCTGTTATCTAGCAGCCCAGAGTTTTTTATGCTTTATTCTAGAGTAGGTACAGGGGGCTTGATTTGGATTGGGACCCTATCATGGAGTAGGGTAAAAATGGTGTGGAGGGGAGGGGCAGGGGAGAAGACATTGCTGCTAGATATGGATTTATAGTAATGCCACTTTTGGCCCTAACATTTTAATGCAATTGCGATCGTTAAGCAATTGGCACTTGGAGATGCTTTGCTAATCTGACCTACCACCTAAAGGGGCTAGTTTGGCTGGTGCATGGAGACAGGACCTCTTTGATAGTGGCATCCCAGTTGTGGAACTCCTTACCAAAGGAGGTGAGATTGCCTGCCTCCTTGTTCTGGTTTAGCCGGGCAGCAAAAAGTGTCCTTGTTGGTGTCTATATGACAATGCTTTGGAAGGGCATCAGCTCAAAAGCCCGTAGCATTGATAAAGCTAGATGACGCCAGAGGGAGCACAGGCTATCTGGCCAGAAAAGACCGCCCCCTGCCCTGTGCTCCCACACTTCCCCGCCATCAACAAAAGACTCTGGATAACCTGGACCAAAGGTAAAAGGTGCCATGAATCAGCACTTTGAAAATGCGCAGTTTCAGAGGGTGGGGAATCCCAGTGTGGCTGCGAGTTGGCGGCTGCATCATTAAAACAACGCAGCACCACTGCACAGCCGCTACAGGGTTACTAGAACATATAGACACTCCCCTGTTCTATCAGGCTTTTAATGTTTAATGTTTCTGCTGCTCTTTCATTTTAATGCTGCTTGTAAATTTATTGTATGCTTTTCTTCCTTGTGTTTTAAGCTTTAATGTGTTTATTGCACATCACCCTGTGCACCTGCTAAGTGGAAGGTACATTTTGTTAGTCTATAATAAAGAAAGTCATCAGACGTATAAACTTTGTATTGGAAAACTTTTAAATATTTTCTGATGTGCATGTTCTCTTAAATTATGTACCTGCTTCTTGGAATGTAACACCTGGTCAGTGTAAATGGATTTTTCACACCCTCTTGACTGCTGAAAGATTGATGCTACAACATTGGAAAGATGAAAGCTGATCACCTATATATAATACAGTGGATTGAAGACTGAACTACACTAGCAACATTTGAAAGGGTGGTATATAGGCACCATTCTTGAATGGTCTTGTATTTGGATATTTGGTCTGACTTTACTGAAGTTTAAGTGTAATTTACTCCTTTTCCCTTTCCTTTTTAAATTTTATTTTAATGCTGCATTATTTGAAACTATGGCTTTTGAAATATGTAGTTACACTTACATTTTAATTTTTTTTGTTTTTTTTTTATTGAAACTTACAATAAAATGATAATAATAATAATAATGATAATAATATAATCATAATGTGCAAATCATCCCGAGATCTACCAGCAGATCATGATTTATATTCTGCCCGCCCCCACCCACCCCGATCTAGACTGTGGCTTAGCATTAGCAAACATCCTCCGGTTCTTGCTTTCATAACACTAAAATGTTATTAAAAGCCATGTCCGTAACTGCTGAACAAATCGATTCCAGCATGTAGCTGTCTCTCAGGAATAGCTACCCAAATAGATTGAGCTTGATAGGGGTCACAGGTGCTGGAAAGTGAGGTCACAGATAGCTCTAATCGCCTTTGCTGAGCGTACACATTTAGAAACATATTTTCCCCCTTATAAGCCCTCTCCAGCCGCATGGAAACAGGTTTATTACGGTGATTTCAGCCAAGTCTTAAACGAAAAGCTGGCATGAGTCTAAATATCTTATCTACAGGACCAGGATGTGATGCGAACGTCCCTCACAAAAGAAATTACATTAAATCCTTATAGAGCAAGAGTTTACATTTAGAAATATCAGTGGAAAGAGACAGCAAAGCCCTCTCATACAGAATTCCAAATTGTGGAACTATGATTTTTTATATATATTTAAATAACAGAATTATAATTGTAAATGAGTTATAGAAAAAAAAGACAGCATTTTTCTTATTAAGTTGGGTCTGGTACATGGAAATAATAACGACAAGCATGTGCTTACTGGTACAGTTTTAAGGGTGATAAAAGCAAGCTTATGTCAACCCTCAGATGTCTTAGAGCATCATCACATGGGGGGGGGAATCATGTTTCCTTACTGTTGTTTCTCCGCTGGTGCATTTGTCCTTCATTACTTCCTCTTTCAAAAGAGGAAGTAAACAACGTGCACATGATCCATTCATTGGGTCAGTTTGATCACACTGCTGCTCCTGCAGCAAGAGGTAGTGGCAAGTTCTGTCTCAAAAAATAAGTCAGACTTACTGGGGGGTGTTTTTGTCGCATGAAGAAGGCTAGAAGGGGCAGGAGGCATGTGACGCCGTGAGAGGGACCCATGAAAATCCGTGAGTGCCCAGCAATGAGCGTGCAATACAAAGCTCGTTTGATGACACACCTAGCAGAGGATACACTGAATGTACTTCAACCTGGCATGGAATCAGGTTTAAAGCGTGGTGCAGATCAAATGCATTGTAGCTGTATCACTTTGCATTGCTTATACGAAAATCCATTAAAACCAGGCTGAAACATAAATAAATGACAAACAGATGATGAACGGTAAACGGCGAATAAATAAATGATGAATAGTATCATGGAACATGTTCGGATCATCTCCTCACTAACAGGCTGACCCACGTGGTCCGAATTCCCATGCATTACCCTGCTGGCAGAGAACCAAAATGCAGTGAACTGACTGCTTCTTGTTTTTACAACTATCCCTTCTTGCTAAACGTCACCTGCTACATCTCGCATGTCAGACTTCTGTTAAAAGCACAGGAGGAAGATCAGTTGAAAAGAAACAGGAGGTGGCAACCTTGGCAAGAGTTAAAGTAATGGAGATGAGAAAAGAAAATGTGAAAGGAGAGAAGGGCAAAGTGTTAAGTCATGATCAATGCCGGCCCTACCATTAGGTAGGGTGAGGCAGTTGCCACAAGCAGCAAATGATGGAAGGCAGCAGCAAGGTGTTCAAGGAGAGAGCTGTGTGCCATGTAGCCTGCTCTGCACGCCCCTCCTAAGTTTAGCCTGCTGCCTTCAGGCTCAGTATCATCAGTGTTGTAGACAGATTCATCTGCCAGTCCAATCAGCTTTTTTTGAATGGAATGGGAGAGGGTACCATCTTGTCCTTCACTTCAGCCACCAAAATGTCTTGGACTGTCCTTGGGTCATGATCAGTTGGGCCTGTATGTAAGAGTCTCCCTTTATGCATGGCTATAGAAATTCCAGGAGTCCTGTTTGTGAGGTATGAAAGAAATTCCTAGGCCCCAGGTAATTCTTAAGCCCCTCATATAGATAGGAAGTTACCTTGGCAAGAATTAAAGGCTGAATTTCACAGAGCTGTTATTTAGGGAGGAAAGGGCGAAATTACATGTTGATTAATGTTCTGATTATTTGAAAAGGAAGTGGTTTGCAAATAAATAAATAAATAAATCATCCCATTACAATCACCCCCAACATTTAAAGTGCTGTCTGGGGCTTTTCAGCATTTGGTCACTATGGACATGTCTACACCCGCCCTATATCCTGGGATCATCCCGGAATCATTCCTGTCAATCCAAATGCCATGCAGGGGGTCCCGGCCCCTATCTTTGTTAATGAGCCAATGTTCAGCTATATTTTGCTGTTTCCATATGTACCCACTCTCCTCTTCATTTGAGAGAAACATGCTTACTAAGGTATGAGGAATTCAGCTGATGTGTATTCCAATCACAAAATGCTCCAAGATGTGTATTGACCTTTGCTCACATGAACCATTGTCCTTCTATAGTTGATTAAGGTGACCATATGAAAAGGAAGACAGGGCTCTTGTAACTTTAACAGTTGCATTGAAAAGGGAATTTCAGCAGGTGTCATTTGTATATATGGGGAACCTGGTGAAATTCCCTCTTCATCACCACAGTTCAAGCTGCAGGTGCCCTGCCCTCTTTTAAATCTGGTCGCTCTAGTATAGCTCCTGCAGCTTTAACTGTGGTGATGAAGAGGGAATTTCACCAGGTTCTCCATATATACAAATGACACCTGCTGAAATTGTTGGATCCTGGAATGGATCTTTTTTTTATATATATATATATATATATATATATATATATATATATATTTATTTTCTACAATACTTAAACATACACATTACATTCACATAAAAACAACAACAACAACATACTGCATAATGTTCAATTTTGAATACAAAATATCTTATCTTAATAACATAATCAAATAAAACCTACAAGTGCACCCCCCCACCCGGGATCTCATTCCTGATTCCAGAATCTCATACTTTCTTCTGCTGGTGGTTTCCCACTTCCCTTAGAAAACACAAACACTAGGAACTGTTTCCAAATTCCTTCAAAATCATTTGATTTAGCTATACCTCTTCTCCATTTAATATTACTTGTTAATTTATCATTAATAGCTATATCCCATACTTCTTTATACCATTCTTCAATAGAATATTCCCCTTGAATCTTCCAGTTCCTAGCTACAATTAATCTTGCTGCAATCAACAAATTCGTTATCAGTTCCTTAATTTCCTTTTTACATTTAAAATCTTCTTCAAATAGTGATAGCAATGCAACTTTTGGTGTTCTTTCTATCTTCATTTCCACAATTTCTTCAATCTCCAAAAACACCATCTTCCACAATTTCTGAACATAGTTACATTCCCACCACATATGCAAATACGTTCCTTTAACTCCACAACCTCTCCAACAATTTTCTGATTGCTGATATTTATCTTATTCAATCTAACCGGAGTTAGGTACCACCTCCATACAATTTTATAATAATTCTCTTTTATTCTTACTGACATATTTCTCAACGCTCTTTGTTTCCATAATCCCTCCCAACCCTGTTGTCCTATTTGTACCTTCAAATCTGTCTCCCAAACGATTTTACCCGATTTATCCACCGTCCCTTCCTCCACCAATATTCTATATATTTCACTCATCAACCCTTTTAAGACTGTTCTTTTCTCCCTTTCCTTATCTTTCTTAACTATTAATTCTTCAAACTTTGTTAATTCTCTACACTCTCCATTATCTCTAACCCACTTTTTAGTCCATTGTTCTAATTGCCTATAATTTAACCAAGTTAACTTTTTATCCTTCAGAACCTCTTCCATATCCTCTCTTGTACTCATTCCCCTTAACCAATCCCTTAATTTCATTTTATTTTTTTCTATTAAAACTTTACTTAATCTACTCTTTAGTTCCTCCGGGAAATTCTTCAACAATATTACCGGTGACAAAGGAGAGCTGCTTGGAAGCTGCTTTACTCCAAATTTCCCAGTGAGACCTCAAAAGCGGATTATTTATACTTTCCACCCATTTTTTTTTCCCTTCCATAAAGAAAACATTTTCTAATTTAGTCTCTATATTACTCATATTTTCTTCTTCCATCCAATCTAATTCCCCTAATCCTATAATTGCCTCCACTATATATCTTAATCTATTAGCTAAATAATATAATTTAAGATTCGGGAGACCCAATCCTCCCTTTTTTTGGCTCAAATACCATTTACTTTTGTTTACCCTCGCTTTCTTATCACCATTACAATAATTATTTATAATCCTTTGCCAACTTTTTAACTCTAATTCTGAGATTTTTATTGGTAGCATCCTGAACACAAAGTTAATCTTTGCTAAAATCTTCATTTTTATTAATGCTATTCTTCCAAACCAAGATAAATTTAACCTTTTATATTTTTCCAATTTTGCTAAAATCTCTTTTTTTAGCACACTTAAATTTTCTTTCTCTAAACTCTCTAACTTCTGCGTAATTTTTATTCCCAAATATCTAATCTGATTCTTAACTCTAATCTCTCTTCCCCTTCCTTCCCAATCCTTCTCTTCCTTTTTAGTATAGTTGAACAGCATCAATTCTGATTTAGACCAATTTATTTTTAACCCCGTAATATCCTCAAATTCTCTCAATAGTTGTTTAATTCTCCCCATCTTCTCTATTGGATTCTTTATCGTCAACAACGTGTCGTCTGCAAACATATTCAATTTAATTTCTTTCATACTACCTATCCCTTCAATCTCCTCATCTTCTCATATTGCATTCGCCAATAATTCCATTACCATTACAAATAGGACTGGTGAGAGCGGACAGCCTTGCCTTGTCCCTCTGGCTAGTCGTATCTTATCTGTCACACCATCATTTACTACCACTACGGCTGTATTTTGAGAGTATAACTGTTCTATTATCGCTTTAAATTTATTTCCAAATCCCATTTTATTTAAAACCATCTTTAAAGCTTGCCAGCTCACACAATCAAAAGCCTTAAAAATATCCAATGCCAGAATTCCCGCTTTAACCCTAGACTTATTTATCACCTGTATTGCATTTAATACTCTTCCCACTAAATTAGGCATCTGTCTACCTGCCACAAATCCACATTGGTCCTCCCCTATATATTCCTCTATAAATTTATTCAACCGCCTTGCTAAAATAGTTGAAAAAAGCTTAGCATCCTGGTTTATTAATGAAATAGGTCTATATGAATCAGGGACAGTCAAATCTTTATCTGGTTTTGGTATTAAAATTATTAATGAATGTTCCCATGATTCTGGCGTTCTATCCCCTTCCAATATGGAATTATACAAATTTATTAATTTTGGTATTAAAATTCCTTTAAAAACCTTATAATATTCTGGTCCTAAACCATCTACCCCCGGTGATTTACCCGGCTTCAAATTCTCAATTACTTCTTCTACTTCTCCTTGAGTTATTACCTTCTCCATTAACTCTTTATGCTCTATTTTTATTCTCTTCTTTATATATTTTTCTATATAAGCTTCCAACTTTTGTTTTTGAGTATCCTTTCCCTTATACAATTCCTGATAAAACTCCTGAAAAATCTTTACTTTATCTTTCATTGTATGACAATATTTCCCTTGTTTATCCTTCAAAATCCCTATCCCGTTCCTGGCTTTTTCCTTTTGTGTGAGCCTGGCAAGCACTTTAGAATTCCTATTACTGTTTTCAAAATACTCCCTTTTCATATATATTAAATTCTTTTGAACCTCCTCTAAATTTAAATTTTCTAATTGTTTTTTCTTTGCCTGTATTTGTATTAATTTATATTTATTTTTATGTTGCCAATAATCTTTCTCCATTTTCTTAATCTCTTCCTCCAATTGTTCCTGCTCTGCTGCTTGTTGCCTTCTTAAATTACACATTTCTCTAATACATATCCCTCTCGATACTGCCTTCATGGTATCCCAAACTACTGCCCTTGACGTTCCTCCCTTCTCATTAATTTCCCAAGCCTCAATCAATTCTCTCTGCATTTTTTCTACCACCTTATTATACTTTAACAGTTTTGTGTTTAGTTTCCACCTAAACGCTTCCTTATAATTCTTTTTAACTGTAAATTCTAAACTTAACAAAGCATGGTCCGTTACCTTTATTACCCCCATTTCCATTTTACAAACCTTACTTACAAACTCTTTTGAAACCATTATATAATCTATTCTAGAATATGTCTGATGAACTGGGGAGTAATAAGAGAATCCCGGATTCAAGCCATTCAGTAAACGCCAACAATCTACATAGTCTTTTTCTTTAACTAGTTTATTCAATATAGTAATATTATTTCTTTTTTCCACATTTGTGGGGTTTGATCTATCCACTCTATTATCCATTACCATATTAAAATCCCCAGCCAAGATTAGAAATCCTTCCCTGAACTCCTCTATTTCATTAAATAAATTCATAAAAAAATCTCTATGTCTCTCATTAGGGGCATAAACATTTACTAATGTATATTGCTCACTTTCTATTTGCCCCTTTATCATAAGATATCTACCATTATCATCCTTTCTTACAGTTTTCAATATGAATCCACTTTTCTTTGAAATCAAAATTGCTACTCCATTTTTTTTTGACGTCCCTAATGACTTTTCATAATAAACAGACCACCTTGTCCAGATTTCATTTACGGCATCAAATTTTTGGTGTGTTTCTTGCAACATAATAATATCCGATCTTTCTTTATTTAACATTTGTTCTATTCTCCTCCTTTTCACGACTGCCCCCAGACCTTTAACATTGAGCGTTGATACTTTAATATTCTTATTCATAATCTCCCTTTTGATTTTCCTTCCGATCCCATGTGCTCTGCAACTCATAAACATAAACAGCAACAAATATAACAGTAAACCCTGAACCCAGAGAGCTTCGGCTGTGGGGCGGTATATAAATGTAATTAAATAAATAAATAAATAAATAAACCCCCCTTCATCCCCCTCCCTCCCCCCTAATAATCCCCCCAACCCCTCTCCCCCCCACTACTTTCCCCCTCCCCATATCCTCGTGAGTCTATTACTCCGGCCATCTAACTTAGGGGAGAGGGGGGAGGTGGGGCCACGCCCCGACGGCACAATCTCTGTATTTAATTACTTATCATTAATTATCTCATAACAACATTCCCCATTTACCCCGTCCCAGACGCCCCGGCTACGGCTCCATTCTCATCTCCAGCTCCAAAACTTGCATCCTTAAATAACCCCAATCTCTTCAGCAGCTCCTTGCCTTGCTCCAGAGAGGTTACTCTGTAATCACCCCCAGCAAAAGAAAACTTCAAAAAAACAGGGTAACCCCAAGCATATCTCACTACATTTTTTGTTAATGTTTCAGTTATTTGCTTAATGCTGCACCTCCATTGGAGTGTCTGCTGACAAAGATCGTTGAATACTTGCACTGTTTTGCCTTTATATTTAATCATGACCATAGCCCTCAATTTCTTCATCACTTCCTCTTTTTTGTAATAACTGCCAAATCTCACAAGAATGTCTCTGGATGATCCTCTATACTTTGCTCCTCCCACTCTATGGATCCTTTCAATATCACAGTCTTTTATATCCAAATCTGGCATCATATCGTTGAACCACTTCAAAACTGTTTTTCTCAAATCCTCTCCTGGTTCTTCAGCAAATTGTTTAATGCGCACATTGCAACGCCGCTCCTGATCTTGAAGTCGGATCAGCTGTAGATCTTGACTTTGTAATTTTACCTCACAGCTTTTTTCAAAGACATCCTGTTTTTTCGCAAGTGCTTTAACTTCCACATCCAGCTTCTTTATCTCTCTATCATTAGCCGCGATCTTATCTGCTAGCACCCCCATACGGGCAGCCGCTTTTTTTTCATTCTCATCCATCTTCTTGCTCAAAGTGGCAGTGCTGTCCAGAATCAGTTTTTTCAATTCTCCCAATGCAGCTGAAATTGGCTCCGTGCCAAAACCTTCAGCCATTTTGATAGACCCGTCTGAGTCACTTCCAGAACTCTGTAAATCTTTTTCAACAGACACTTTCTCAAGACGGGCCAAATTATGGTTAGAAGGATGAGTTCTTTGCCAAGTAGCCTTCCCCGGGGTTTTTTTTTCCTTTTTTTCTAATATACGGCATGGATCTATTTTTAACTCTCCGTCAATGTCCCGTTTACATTCCACCGCGTCTCCCTCTTCTTAGCAGATAAAAACCTTATTCTTCAATGCTTTTTTATTCAAAAGGGTGAATTTACTGCCCATTAAACCTTTCTCTCAGATTAGGAGTATATAAATCATCAGTTTATCAGACTAGAAGACAGGAGAGCTCTAACATTCCAAACATTCCAAAGTTCATCGCTTCTTGCTCCCCCCTCCTTCCGTCTGCTTGCAGCCAGAGAACAGGCTGTTTTTCTCCTCCTTAATCTGAGTTTGCTTCCAAAAAAACAGGATTTTCACCCTCTCTTAACAATCATAATCATCCTCCTTCACTTTCATTCACGACCCATGCCTTTTTAGATGAGATAATAAGCTTTTCAGATCCCCCCCTCTCGGGAGCTCTCAAGAAGAGATCTTACCCGTCATGACGTCCGGCTCCGCCCCCCCGGATCCTGGAATGGATCTTGGTTATGTTTTGTTAATTGCTTTGTTAATTGCTGAGGATCTGGAAGAACAGAAGACTCAGCAGAAACTTAAAGGTCAACTCTACACCTGGACATTGAGTGCCATAATTGAATAATTTTCTAACTGATTGTCTTCAATTAAGGGTTGCAAGGAGTTGCATCATTGTACAGGTTGTCTATAAAAGTAAATGTGTTTTCATGTTCATTATACTTCCCTGTCCCTTACCCAACTTGATGTGAGCTGTATTGACTGACCGTTTGTAAGTATTTGTATCTGCACTGCCATAACTAAATTATATATTTATTTGCCAGTAAAAGGTTTATTTTAACCTACATGAATCTTTGTCTTAATTCATGTCTTTGCTGTCTCTTGGCTGAGAACCGTTGCAACCTCTGCTAGTCTCTGGAAGGCCCAGACAGAGACTTAACCCAAAAGGTTATGTGCCAGAATCCCAATCTGTGCCATAACTAATCAGCTTTTAAAGCCATAACTCAACAGAAATTCCCTTTTCTATGAAACTGTTAAAGATACAGGAGCCCTGTCCTCCTTTTCTTATGGTGACCCTATAGTTGATACCTTATCTCTATAGCTGATTGACAAACAGATGCTTGGAAAGTCATTGTTTGCTCTGTTTTAGTTGCTGAAATAACAAACAGCCCCCACCATGAGTTAATAACTGATACAGCTCAAACAAAATTCTAAATCCTGTCTTTGTAGGAATGTGCTGACATGAAACCACAATGTATGTTACAATGTAAGTCATTTTACTATATAAGAAGCTCCAAAATAACCCATGAGTTACTCTCTTCCCAGCGCCTAGCTAGAGAGAGTCACACACTCAACCAACTGTGATCAGAAATAAAGGTGTGTTGTACCTGACTTGGGACTCTGTGCATTCTTAGGAGAGTTTTGGCTGTCTCCTAGGGAAAAGTACCTGGCATTTTTGGCTAACACTATTAGGGGAAGGCTGGTTGAGGCCAATAATTTATTTATTTATTTATTTATTTAATTACATTTATATACCGCCCCACAGCCGAAGCTCTCTGGGTGGTTTACAACAATTAAAAATAGTAAACATTAAAAGTATACAAAATTTTAAAAAAACACAAAAACAGTATAAAAACTGTTTACAAATGAAAATCATGTGTATCCAAAAAATCATGTGTATCCAATAAATAACTGGATACACATGAATCCATAGGCTGAAGCACCGTCACGTTTATTACGCAAGCATGCCTATCATTTTGGTTTGTTCTGGTTTTGGCATGGGGGGGCGGTCTCAAAAAAACCACCCACTTTTGGGAGATTGAGTTTCAGTGAGGGAACAGCAGTGGGGAGCATCTGCCAATCTGATACTTCAGAGTTATTTTTCAGTTCAAAAACATCCCCTCACCTCTTTTCTATGGGCTGGATCAATATATTTTGCTGCAAAATGCCCCCACTTTCACTCTACATGCAGAGTGCATCATCAGATGAGCCTTTTATTACAAGCTCATTACTGGCCATGGATCCTTTTGATGACGCCATCCACCTCTCGCACGTCTCCCGGTGCTTCTGGGTTTTTCCCCCACAACAAAATATGTCCCAGTAAATCCAATTTTATTTTGGAAATGAAACTTGCAGCCACGATTTCCTGCTGTGTGCAGGAAAAGCAGAGCGATAAAAATGCCCACTGAATGGGCCATGTGATCGCTGCTGCTTCCTCTTTCTTCCCCATGTGAAGAAGAGGAAGCTACTCATCCCTATTGTGGGACAGCAACAGGAGGCCAAAGTGAAGGTAGGGAAATGTGTTTTTTCCCTCCATCTGATGACTAGCAGTTTATCTTACTGCAACTCTGGGGAAAGGGTAACATCCTTCACCACACCAGAGGGCAGCAAGCTAGCTTAGGAACACTGAGCAGCCTGCAGGGCCAGCCCTGCCATAAACCACAATGAATCAGGCAGCAGACCAAAAGGGGTGGCAGATCACACACACACCCTCACACAAACACATATTGGTCACCCACTCAGCTGCTCATCACTTCCACGTACAGTGACTTTATCCCACCAAAGTTGGAATATCTGGCTCATCAGTCCCACTTCAGATAATAGGTTATAAATATACCTCAGTTCTTTATTTCTTAAATTTCTGCTGTCACCATATATTTCCCCATAAAACCTTATTCCGTTAGCATGCCATGAATCATACAGTAGAAGTTTATAGGCCATATATATGGGATGCACTGACGCTGAGACATAATGCAAATATATTTATATTAATAAAATCTTATTTACATACAATGAAGTAAAACAACACATAAGACTAAATTTTATCGCTGTAGTCTTCTAGTTCCTTAGATATGATCCCATTTCTTGAAGAAAACTGCTATAACTTCATCCATGTTCACTTCTCCAATTAAAACTCTGTTCCAGTTACTTTCTCCCCCATTGCTCACCTAGAATGACTCAGAGGGAAAGGCCTGAAGTGCTCCCTCTGTGCAAAAACTCACTGTAAGGACACTGCGTTGAACAAAGTCTTTCATCAGTCTCTTACTCTGGACTCCCAGCTTCTCGAGACAGAACTGGCAGGCCTGTTTTAGCTTCCCCTGAAGCCTTCCTTCTTGTCAGTAAAGATTCATTTGCCTCCTCCAAAGCCTTTTTGCTTCCTTAGGATAATTTCCTTCCACTGTCACGCTGGCCAGAGATTTTTCCTCATGAACCACCTCTGGAGTCTTCCTCTCCTTGACAGTTTTCATTGTTTCTGCTTCCATTGATGCAACCCACTATTCTTCAGTCCCTTGCCTAAGCTCTGCTGCTGCTGCTGCTGCTTCCCTTTTCCACAGACTCTTCTTTGCCTGAATTGACCAAACTGGCCAAGCTGACTCCACCAACCCTGCCTCTTGGTACTCTCTCAGTCTCCGACCAATGATTTTCTACTATCTCTACATCTGCCAGCCCATTGGTCTATATTTATGAGCCAATGATAATCAGTAGAATGTTCTTTAACTGGCTTATCAAAACCTGAACTTTTTTTTAAAAAAATTCAGTCTAGTATACATGTTCACAGGATTAATGTGGACAACTAAGGCCTAGAACAGTTTTCCTTGGTAATTAAACAACATTACCAATAGCCTGCCAAAGGTAGGCCTCACATATAAAGTAACAATTAGACTTCAGTTAAAGATAAGTTTTTCAACTCTCACTATTAACCACTTATAATCACATCAATATCACAACAATAACACATTCTATTTTTTTTACACTTATCTAACATTTAAATTATACATTATCTTGTTGATCTTCCACAATACCCAGGGTAACTCCTCAGCTTGAATACAAGACCGTAACTGATGCAGCAATTGTCTAACTTTAATGATTCCAGAGGTGCCATCTTGGAAGAGAGAACAATACATACTGCACCACTGGGAACAAATGGAAGTGCCACAAAGACGGGGTCACCACTGAAAAGGCCCTGTCCCTTGTGCCTGCCAATCTAATGTATTATTATATCCCATGCTTCTTTGGAAAGCTGGGAGTAGCTTATACGAGACTCACAGCAGTCTACTCTTCAAGAAAAGATTAGGTCCAAATGAACTTAGCTTTAAAAGCACACAGCATCAAGTAGTATGTTACCATTCAGGATGTTTCCCCAAAAAACCAGACTGGAAATACATTGTGACTGTATTGCTTCAATGAAACAACACCAGAATATAAAGTTGCATTACTGCTGATTAGTGGTGACATGGAGGGATTATTATTATTATTATTATTATTATTATTATTATTATTATTATTTTAAAAAGCTAGGATTGAAAGGCTGCCTCATCCGCATGCCTCCTACCACCTATAAGATGGAATATTAAAGTGTTTCATTTGAACCAGATTTTTTTGAAACATGGACCTTAGCTAGACCTACCATTTAGCCCGCAACAGAGGAGGGAAGATCCCACGATGTGTTTATTGTGAGATCCCTCCTCTGTCGACATGTGACACGTGATGACCTCAGCAGGAGAGGCGTCACATCTACCATTGGTTTTTTTAATTTAAATTATTTCCCCTGCTCCCCCCACCCTACCCCTGATGGGCACAGCTCCCTGCTCTGCGTGATAAATTGCGTGGAGCCGGGTCAACCCGCGACACCTGGCCACATATTCTGCAGTCTCGGGCTCAGCCTGGGACCGCGGAAAAACCAGGGCTAAAGGCGAGGGGTATAACCTGGGGCAAGGGAGGGATAGTCCCTCCCTGATCCCGGGATCCCCTGTGCATCATGTGGACACACAGGGACGATCCCGGGGTTTGCCCCGGGATAAAGCCCCATCTAGCTATGGCCATGGAATGTGAAAAACTTTGAGCTCAGTGGAAGTTCAACCCTAGACATAAATCACTAGAACACAAAGATGTGTAGACTCGTATCTGGCTCCAGCTTTATGATATCTACTGTTAGGAAGGAAAAGCTTTCAAAGCCACTTGTAAAATGTTTATCTGATTTGGCATATTAGGTTGAGAGATCTTGTACAAAAACAACAAGAAGAAAAAGCCCATTTTAATATTGCTCATATATAGTCTGACCTCTAGTGGCAGAAGTGCTAAATTATATCTGAGCAGGAATATTGTAGAGCTTTATCATACCAGCGTTATACTGTGCAATCACTGCGAACTGCGTTCAAAGGACTCAGAAGTTTTCCACCTTATAATTGGCTTTGATTGTGAAGTACTCCCATGCATCCTGCCTTAATTGTGCAATAAAGCAAAAAGATTCGCCATATTTAGCCCCTACATTTTGAGCGTATTTTCCAAGCCGCCGCTGGGGTGCAGGAGCAGGATTTTAAAGAAATGCTTATTATTTATTTATTTATTTATTTATATAGCACCATCAATGTACATGGTGCTGTACAGAGTAAAACAAAAAATAGCAAGACCCTGCCGCATAGGCTTACATTCTAATAAAATCATAATAAAACAATAAGGAGGGGAAGAGAATGCACCAAACAGGCAGTATAAAAGTCAGAGCAAAATCAAGTTCTGCGTAAGCTTTAAAGCTAAAGACACCAAAATTGGCACAGTAATAGATATTAGAGAGAGCTTTAAGCATACCAAATTTGAATTGAATTGGGTCATCCATTGATTTTTTAATGATTTTTTACATTCCCCCCCTTAAACTCACTTCCTGGTATGCAAAGGATCGCTGTCGCCCGGTAGCAAAAACAACAACAACCACGAAAGCTTAGCGCTACGGGGATAATCTGAGGGAAGCAGGTACGTGGGATGAAGCTTGTATTCTTCTTCAATATAGGGATGGGGAATCTGTCAGTTTTGCTTTCTTCCACTCTAGATTTTGGTTTTTTTAAAAACCTAAGTTCTTTCTCTCTCAGATGTGAAAAGTTTTGCGAATTTTGATAAATTCTTATAAAAATGAACTGTAGCGAAATTCTCATCCATCTGCCTCAGTCAAATGCAAGAGATTCAGCAACGCCTAACACTCTTTTAAAAACAATGGATAGCGTATATGCGTCTGTGCATATACATTCAGCGATTCCCTGCCCCCACAGCACCGTTTAGAATATTTTCTAAATGGTGCTGAAATCACTGCAAAGATTCCCCATTGAAGGATGCTGATATCATGGGTAACCGACAATGGCTTCCCCAACCTGGATGTCACAGAAAAGGTTGGCAAGACATTTCTTACTCGCATATTATTTTTCTACAGGCAGGAATTCTCTCCTCCCCACTCTCAAATAGGGAAACGTTCAAACTTTCACACCGGCGTCTTGAAGTGATATAAGCTGAGAAGACCCTCACCACTTGATTCTGCTGACTGCTTAAATTGGAAGAGAGCCCAATTCATTCTTGATGAATAATGTTGAGCAGCAACTCTTCCAACTCAAAACTACATGTGAGGGCTAACCTCTGCTGGAAAAAGGAGGGGGGTGATCTGGAAACCACCCTCCCACTGGGGAATTATGATGGCTGGAGGAGACATTTTGCTGCCTAAGGCAAAAGAACAAGACAATGCCCTCTCCCATTCTATGTGGATGGATTGGCAATCTTTCTTTGACACTGATGCAGCCCATGTGGTATGCAGCTCTCTCCTCCAACAACTTGTTTCCACCTCCCAGCATCTCTTGACTGAGAAGACTGCCTCATTCTGCCTAATGGTAGAGCTGGCCCTACTAGGGTGACCATATTTTGAAAACCAAAAAGGAGGACAACATGGCTGCCCCAAGGGAGCGTGCCCAACTACATGTCCAGCCCCAAGGGGGCGTGCTCACCAACATGCCCAGTCCCCAAAGGGGCGTGCCCACCAACATGCCCATCCCCCCAAAGGGGCATGCCTACCCAAACATGGTCTTGGTCACAGGTCTGATTTCACAGCACACAATTAAGGCAAACCTGTTCTACGTAACAACTTAATGTTAAAATCACTGGAATAAAGAACAAGTGAGACATTCAATGTATCTGAAATTAACTTCACTCACGCCTGCTTTTGTAGCTTTTGCTATATTCTGTGTGATACAGTCTCCCCTTCCCTCAAATATCATTTTTGACTGCAAATTCTTCACTGGATGTCCATAGTCTCAACTGTCTAACATTTAACACTCTTTCCTCATCACCTTTCTCATATCCATTACAACACATTCAGCATACTGCTACCACTGAACAAATGAAGCAATTAACAAGTGCAAAAAGATCTAGTACAACAAAAAGAAAGCCACACTGTAAAATAGTCATAATCTCAAGGCCTAAAGAGAAAGTAAAAATTCATACACACACACACACACTCAAGATAAAATAAAAACACACACCTCACACATACTCATCAAAGGCAATAAAAATTAAAATCCACACACACCTGCACACTCACCCAAAGTGGAAAAAGCTCCACAACTTCCCCAAGACAATTTAAAGAAAAAAACTCCACACACACACACTTAAACGAGGGCGGGAGGCAGAATAAAAATCCACTCCACACTCACCAAAGGCAAAATCATCGTCATCATCATCATCATCATCATCACCATCACCATCACCATCATCTACAGCCACACACACACCCAAGGCAAACAATAAAATAACATTAAAAATGCAATACCTAAAAACCCAAGGCATCATCATCATCATCATCATCATCATCATCATCATCATTATCATCATAATACACAGTCAGGCCTGGGTGGGGGAGGGAAACAACAAGCCCAAAGGAAACAACATCCGGGCTGCCAGGCTTGGGCCACCACCACCTGAGCCACTAGGCTCAGGGTGCCACCTGGGCTCCGATCGAGGCAGGGAGAAGGCGGGGACACGTTCCCGGAAGTCTGGGAACTCGTCCCTCTAGCCCCCTCCCCCAGCATCGATGGAGCCTTGGCCTGTGCGATTGCGCAGGCCAAGTATAAGGCACCATCGAGACAGGGAGGGGGTGGGGACGCGTTCCTGGAAGTCCGAGAAAACATCCCTCTAGCCCCCTCCCCCTGCGCTGATCTGGGGGCTTTACTTGTCAAAGGTAGAAGGCCCCATCGACACAGGGAGGGGGTTAGGAATGTGCGCCAGGCGCCTGTTTTCCCCAGAATTTGGGGGCCAGGCCTGGTTGCCCCTGAGACCCTTCGTTTTACCAGAGGTCTCCGGGGTTTTCTGGGTCATCTGGTCACCCTAGGCCCTACCATTAGCAGTGAGTTGCTCACTGCATCTCCCTTGCAAATCACACCCGGCCTCCCTGTAGCAGAGAAGAAGAGCCAAAGATTTCCAAACCAGTATTTGTGGCTGAAAACGAATTTGCTAGGACTCTCAGACCCACCCACCCACACCCATACGTAATATGCACACATTACAAGTAAACCCTGGCGACCATAGAAAGTTTGGTCTCTCTCCAACAGTGAACTGCTTTTAAGAATTGGGGAAGATTGTGAAAGTTACCCTTTGCTGGGGATGAGGGGTGAGGAAGTGGGAGCAACTCAGCACCATCTGCGACTTAGTGACTCTGACATTCCTTTTAAGTAGCTTAATCTAGATATTATTTTTGTCAGATCCATCTGTTCTGCAATGGCACCAAGCACTGCTTAAAGCAGCGAGGGCTAAAAGGCAAGCAGAACTCTTTACCCTTTCAATCTACACAGGAAATTTTCCCTTTCAAGACGGTCAGTCTATAAACCACAGTCCACAATGACGTCAACAAGCTCGCCCTGTAACTACTTAGGAAACCTGTCAGCATCTCCTCCAGTTCTCTGCTAACAAAATGCCATCGCGAAAGGTTCCGATACCTACAGAGATTAAAAAACCCTTTTGATTTGGCAGCATCTGGCTCTTGACATCTCTGACTGAACAGAGGCCTGGAGCAGCATCTGGACAGCGATGATTAAAATAATAAAGTGTAAAATACAGAATATAAAAAAGCCGACTTTTTTTGCAGGGAGGATAAACTCTTCAACTTTGTGTGATAGAACAAACTTCAGAAGTTAAGATGCTTTGAAGCAATTGTAACCATGTCTCTATTTATCTGAGCCTGGGGGGACAAAAATCCTAATTTTCCTTTGTTTATTCCAATCCTTTTCAGTATGCTGCTGGTATCGCATCACAAACTCATCAGTGACAGAGCAGGAGCATTTGGTGTGGTTCCCCAGGCACCAGCAATATGAAGAAAAGCCAACCGCCAAGAAATGATACAAAAATATATGAGAAATGATACAAAAACCTATGTGAGAAATGATACAAAAAACTGTGTTTATGTAATCAATCCTATAACAAGGACTGATTATGGGCTTTGAGCTTCTTGAAGGAAAGTTGGGGTATAAATGTAATAATTCTAGTGGCTACTAGAAGGAGGGCTTTCTCCGCTGTGGCACCCCGGTTGTGGAATGAGCTCCCCAGAGAGGTCCGCCTGGCGTCTACACTGTACTGCTTTCATCGCCAGCTGAAGACCTTTTTATTCTCTCAGTATTTTAACACTTAATTTGAACTTAAATTTAAATTTTACTGTTTTAACTCTGTATTTTAATCTTATATCAATTTTGCTGCGTGGTTTTATCCTGGTTGTGCTTTTTATACTGTATTTTGTAATTGTGCTTTCAACCTGTTGGTTGTTTTATTGTGGTTTTAATTTTTGTGAACCGCCCAGAGAGCTTCGGCTATTGGGTGGTATAAAAATGTAATAAATAAATAAATAATAGTAAATAAATAAATAAATAAAAATAATATGGGAAGCTTATCCAGACTAAGGGCCTTGCTAGACAAGGGGTTAGCGCAGTGCTCGTCCCGTGCTCGTTCCTGTGCGTCCAAATGATGCACAGGGGATCCCGCCTCAGCCAGGGCTTGAGCTGCCCTGGAACCACGCTAACCAGAACTGCCTGTAGCACAGTTCTTCCCACAGTCCCAGCCTCAGGTCGGGCTGAGGCTGGGACCACACGCGTGTGGACCAGTCCGCCGCTTTTCCTGGCTACCTCACTTACGCGCAAGTAGCCAGGGAAAGTGGCGGACAGGCCACAGCGCTCCCACCGCCACCGAATCCCCGGCCTCCATTTCCTGCCACCCCCATGTCTCCAGCCTCTGTTTCCCACCCCCCATGTCCCCGGCCTGTGATGCCTGGCACTGCCATATCCGCCGGTCAGGCATCACAGGCTGGGGACTCGACGGCAGAGGCCAGCACAGGCCAGGGCCAGGGACATCGGGGAGGGGGGGGAAGGAGGCTGGGGACATCGGGGGTGGATTGGACATCGCGGGTGGGGGACAGGCGGGGGAAGGAGACTTAAAACAAAAACAAAAAAAATCTATTTACCTTTCCTGGCTCCTGCGCTGCTGCCCCTTTAAAAATAAAAAAAATGGTGGCCACAACAGCTCTCCTCCAGCACTCGTTGCGGCTCACATGTAAATAAGGACGAGATCTCGCGTTATGCATAACACGAGTTCTCTCCTCCTCTCCCCCGGATTTTCGACCAGGTCTAGCAAGGCCCTAAGTAAGACAAATTCAGTTGCCCTCACCTAGAACAGGGATGGACAACTCGTGGGTATCTTAGCTAGGACTAGGGCTGAGTTGTCCCATTCCAGAAGTGCTCATCTGGGCTAGTGTCTAGCACACTGGCTTCCCATTGTGCTAGCGTGTATTTCTGCTAGCGCTGCAGCTGTGTTGAATACTGCCCATTGTTCCCAAATACCCCCCTCAAAAAATGTGCCATTGTATATTCCAGCTGGTGACTTGAGTATACAGACATTGACAAGCAGCACTTCCCATTTCTATTCCTGGCTCAATTTATATCAAGCCAACTTGGAGCCCTTGAGTTCATATTACAGACATGTTTTGGAATGCAGCATGACAAGCAGCGAAATCTTTCTGGCTACACTTTTTGCCACTTAGCATTTGGGTGGGACAGGGTGGCCAATAGATTTGTGCTGTTTTCCATGCAACTTTAGTCCTTGGTACCGGAAACAAGCATGAAGGAGATTTGACACTTGGATTTTAGAGGATTCTCTTCTTATTACCGTCAAATGTTTGCACGAGTTTAAAAAGGAGCTTTGCATATGAACAATTTCAAAGCAGCTTTCATAGATCTGTTTGCAAAGTAATGCTAACCTTTGCCAAAGCATTGCTTGAGAACAAAAACAATTAGAGATTTAAGTTCTAGATTCAATTTGGATGACTTACACAAATTTGCAAATATATATCCAGGCACAATTCCAATTCTACTAAACTCAATGGACATTTTAAAACCCTTTAACAAATATTGAACCCATCCCACATATGCCATTATATGCATGGTCATATCCTGCTGACTACCCCTCTCCCTGTCATCAGACCTCCTGGTGACCTTGCCGCCTTGCAGGGGGCAAGGTCATGAGATCAGGTCTTCACTATGACAGCAGCTAAGTTAGCCTCCTGAATCCAAGGCAATGACTCTAATTTAATGCACATTTATAGAACTGTATCAGATATATATTATATAATACAGAGGCACAGCTAAACAGGGATTGTATCCAGGGTCAATAAGCCACAAGTAATTTCTATGGGATTTTTTCCCTGGTAGTTTTTTCTGAATAATTAACCTCCTTGTCTTATGTTCTATACTGGCCCCTCCAGAACACCTGAAGAGCACTGGATTGGGGAAGGCTGTACACCAACATAAAGTAGCGTTTGATGCAGTTCTCACACAATAACGACCAATGGTTTGTTAAACTATGAATTGTTTTGAATGGAACAGGAGTGAGCGAGAGTGCTAGTTCTTGCCACCCGATCATTTCCACTGCAGCCAGGTGGAGCTAAACAACCCAGGGACACTAAGGCCATAGCTAGACGAGTCAAAATCCCGGGGTGATCCCGGGATCGTCCCTGTGCGTCCACATGACACACAGGGGATCCCGGGATCAGGGAGGGATGATCCCTCCCTTGCCCCAGGATCTTGCCCTCCCCTGTAGCCCCGTTTTTTCCGCAGTTTCGGGCTGAGCCTGAAAACGCAGAACATGTGGCCGGGTGCCGCGGAGCCAGGAGCCGCACACGGGGCGCAGTGCTCCTCAGGAACGCTGTGCCTATTGGGGGTAGGGTGGGGGGAGTGGGGAAAATAAATTAAATTAAAAAAATTACTTACCTTTTGTGCACGAGAGTTCATGCGCTGCTGGCCCTTTAATAAAAAAATGGCGGGCATGATGCCTCTCCTTCTGAGATCATTGCGCGTCACGTGTAAACAGAGGAGAGATCTCACGTTAAACGCAATGCGAGATCCTCCCTCCTCCATCGCGGGCTAACAGGTAGGTCTACCTAAGGCCTAATTTGGTTATCATGATATCCAAACCTGAAATTGTCGTTTGTTGGGGAGAGACAATCCATCATTACAACCCAAGAACAACCCATGGATTCTAACTCTGGGTTATTTCTCTCCCAACAACCCACAATTCTGGGTTTGGACATCACATTAAAGAACCCAGGGATGGAGTGGCCCTGGTTAGTTTAGCTCAGGAGGAGTGGGCAGGTGGCTCAGAGCCAGCATGCTTACTCCTGCTCATTCATGACTACCCAGTGTTTAAAAAAGAGATTCAGAATCTCAAGCCCACAGGTCAAATTTGGCCATCTGGGAATTCCCAGATGGCCTCATCTTCTAACCCTGAGATCTACCAACCAGAGCCTGGTGCAAAACATGCATACTTTGAATTCTGGTACTTTGAGTACCAGAATGGAAGTCCTCCCACATAAAACTCTCCAGTTCTGTTTATCCCGAGCATTCAATAGCATATCTTAAGGGTGTGGGTGGTGTGGGTGGGAGGAGTCACTGGGACTCAGAAATCCTGGCTGATCTACTGGAAATTACTGAGAGAGCTACCTTCTACGCATACCTATCAGAGACCATCAGAAACTTGAACGTGTAATGTTTCATGTTCTCCCGTTCACTTTAACTGGTATTTAATTTAAGTGACCTGAATACCCTTTTAATGAAACCCACAAATTGTAACAATAACAAAAACCCAGTAGGAGGGAGACTGAGAAATACCTTGGGGGGGGGGGGAAACCAACCCCTTGTTGTAGAAGAATAAATGGAACAGAAAGTTGTAGTTTAGGAAGCAATATTGTACATATTTCTATGCCCTTTGAGGCAGCTTATGACCCAAAATGTGCAGGAAAGCTAAAGCAACAACAACAAAAATCAAACGTTTTTTTCCCTGTTGGGAAAGCTATGTTGCATTATTAATTTGAATATTATCACTATGCCTGCATATTAATCTTCCTTGTATTCCCCAAAGTTAGACCTTCGGTTAGCTTCATGAAGGCAGATGAAGAGAGAAATATTATCAGGTTAAAATTGAAGGCATTAATTTTCATTGAAGGGGGCTTGTTGGATTTAGACTTTCCCATGGGGAAAAGTCCTTTTTTCTATTCCTTCATTATATGGATTTTTAATGGGAGGCTTTATGAAACTCACTTAATTTTTTCCTCAATCATCTAGGACACTTGCCCTGTGTGACTGACATTTGAGGATATATGAGTAACTGCACAAAATGAAACCCCCAAGGACCAACGTATTCATCTCTCACTTTCAACGAAAAGACGTGTAGATGGGAGTGACTTGCAACCTTCAAGATAAAACCCTTCACCAAAAGTGCTGGCTACGAACTATTTATAAAATCTTAAGTTTTGCTCTGAAAAATTGGCTCCTTTCCCAAGGTAACGGGGAAAGCAACATATACTTCGATCCATAGAAATATAATAGGAAAGAAGACTTATTTCCGGAGAGGTACAAGTGTCTTTATGAGCTGATACATCGATACTTGTGCAAGTGGTGTGGTGAACCAGATGAGGAAAGACACCCCTTTCCTAGTGAGGCATAACCCCTCTCCTTCCAGACAGTCTGAACACAGGACTAGTGCGTTTTCATCTGCCCTGGGAGGACAGACGGATGTGGTTGAGTAAGTGTAAGAGACAAGACTTGGAAGTTGAGTGGGGGCGGGGAATGGAGAGGAGATCGACCTTGTCACACTTCTGATGATATCATCGGGGCATAAAAAGGTGTGATTTTGTTCAGAATTGGGCTTGGATAAATGAAGCTATTTTCAGATTCCAGCTGGACAGCAGGAAGAACTTCCTGACTGTTCGAGCAGTACGACAATGGAATCAGTTCCCTAGGGAGGTTGTGGGCTCTCCCACACTAGAGTCATTCAAGAGGCAGCTGGACAACCATCTGTCAGGGATGCTTTAGGGTGGATTCCTGCATTGAGCAGGGGGTTGGACTCGATGGCCTTGTAGGCCCCTTCCAACTCTGCTATTCTATGATTCTATGATAAGAAGAGTCTTGCTGGATCAGACCAAGGGTCCATCAAGTCCAGCATTCTGTTCCTGGCCAACCAGCTGTTGACCAAGATCCCTCAAGCAGGACCCAAGTGCAATAGCACCCTCTCACCTATGTTCCCAGCAACTGATGTACATCAACTTACTGCCTCTGCGACTAGAGATAGCACATGGCTGTTAGGAGTAATAACCATTGATAGCCCTTCCCTAGTTTTTGTAGAGGAAAGAGTTCGGCTTTCCAAGTATAATTCCAAGCCTGATAGGGTGAGGTTGCTCCATCACGAATCTCCAACTGACAATGATCAGCAACTTCACCAAACTACCATTCCCAAGATTTGGGAATGGGGTTGGTGAGAGGAAGTCATGGTGGTTGACAAGTTTATAGTTTAGATATGTTCCAATTATCTTTGCCATCTATAGGAATTTGGTACATGGAAGCCTAGGGCTTTACTGCCAATAGATGACACCGCAGCTTCTCACGACAAACCAGCTGTCAAATTCTTACAAATATCTCTGCAAGATTTCCCCTTTAAAATGATTGTGGAGTCCCTTCAAATGCAGTATCATATACAGACTTTAAAACACAATCCTACACATGTCTATTCATAAGTAAGCATCAGGTAAGTGTAAATAGCATGGATGGGCAACCATTGGCCTTTGGCCTAATTTCAAAAGTCCTCTGCATGTATAATCATAGAATCATACAATAGTAGAGTTGGAAGGGGCCAATAAGGCCATCAAGTCCAACCCCCTGCTCAATGCAGGAATCCACTTTAAAGCATCCCTGACAGATGCTTGTCCAGCTGCCTCTTGAAGGCCTCTAGTGTGGGAGAGCCCACAACCTCCCTAGGTAACTGATTCCATTGTCACACTGCTCTAATAGTCAGGAAGTTTTTCCTGATGTCCAGCTGGAATCTGGCTTCCTTTAACTTGAGTCCATTATTCCATGTCCTGCACTCTGGGAGGATCGAGAAGAGATCCTGGCCCTCCTCTGTGTGACAACCTTTCAAGTATTTGAAGAGTGCTATCATGTCTCCCCTCAATCTTCTCTTCTCCAGGCTAAACATGCCCAGTTCTTTCAGTCTCTCTTCACTCTGCACTATGGGATGAACAAGAAGAGATAATTTCAGATCTCTGGGGAAGAGTGATCTGCCTTTCTCCCAGTAACCTGCTGGTTGAAGAAGAAGCAAAACAAAGATAATGGAAGAGGGTGTCTGAAATTCAGAGAGAGAGAGAGAGAGAGAGAGAGAGAGAGAGAAAGAGATGCAGTGGAGGCTGGTGGCTCCTATTTCAGTGGGGCTATGAAACTGCTCAGTCAGAACCAGCCAGAACTCTAAAGGTGCTTTCCAAAGTGCTGATCCTACTGGGGGGCAGGCAGGAGGTTCAGCACCTTGGTTAGCACCTTTAGAGTGCTCTCTGGTTCTAACTGAAACCTAGAATGGATCCACAGCCCTACCGAATCAGCGCCACCAGCTTACACTAGAGAAATGGGATGGCAGAGAGAGGGAGGTGGGTGTTCACCCATCCACATTTCGCTCCAGATCCACTTTCCATCAGCTTCAACTGAATCCACTGCCAGCATGTGGCCCCTGACACTTGATCCTCAAGAGAATGTGGCCCTCAGCAGAAAATGTTTCCCCACCCCCAGAGTATTGGATTGCCACCTAAATATCTAGCCTGGCCTTGGGAAGGAAGGAAAGACTGAATATGTTCTTCTCACCTTTGTTGCTTCAAACAGTTTTCTGGATGATACTCAGCATATTATTAATAGCAATAGCTATCCACTTAAGATCTTCGAACAAGAACATTTTGCATTTAAAACCAGTGGGGGTTCTGTTTTTTGAGGGTAAATTTTTTTGTCCACTATCGCCAGACCAAATAATAAAAAAAAAGAAGAATATGTTTTGGCATCTTATTATTCCTATGCCACATATTGTATGTTATGTCTGGAATGATTTCACTGTACAGAAGGGGCTTGTTAAAGTTTAACGATGACGATAATATATTTCTGTCTCTCGTAGGCAGAGCTGGGGAGACATCCAATGATTTCAGACAGCGATTTCCTCAAGAAGCACTGCAAACTCTTTCATTGAGAATGGAAAAATGTTAGCATCTGTCTTTATCCTTTGCATGGATACCAGCCGTCTTAATAATTATTCACGGTGCGGCTATAAACCTTATGAAAGGAGAGGACGTTTTTTCCCCCTTTCTGCTCAAATTTGAAACCTTGTTAACAATATCTCTGTAAGTCACGGGTGAGGATTTACTGCCACTCACCACTGGCCACACTAACTGAGCTGATGGGAGTTACAATCCAACAGCATCTGGAGAGCAACACATTGATGTCCATACCAGTGTTGCCTTAAACCTCCAGGAAAGACTCATAGGTCCTGCAAAAAATGATTGTTGTGTGCAGCAGTGGGCTACCTGTGCTCTACCTGGACACAAGGATATCACTGCTGAGCAGGTAGTGGCCAGCTTTAAGAATTAAGAGTACCTTTAGGAAGGAAGGGTGCCTAGAATGAGCCCCATCCTCAGTTGGGCAAAACTGAAAGCATGGACCATCGGTTTGGTGGGGCACTTGTGCCTCAAATTCAGCAAGGACCACTTTGCTCAGACTCCCAGATGCTGAATGCATTTCTCTGCCTCTTTACAACACCATTAGCACCTAAGACAGCCTTCTCCATTGTGGTGCCCTCCAGATGTTTCAAACATCATCTCTCATCAGCCCCAGCTGGCCAGTGGTGAGGAATGCAGGGAGCAATAGTCCAGCAACATCAACAGAGTCCCAGGTTGGGTATGCAATTGGCTAAGTATAAACTGATCAAATGATACTGAAAAGATGTACAAACAGGATCAAGATGTTTCTAGATACAACGTGCGCCTTTTTTTTTTTAAAAAAAAAAAAGTTAAATATCTCAACATTTCACCTTTTCTTTCTTTGGTAAAGGTCCTACTGAAATACCACTGGTGGCTTTCTGCACTGAACATGGTGGCCAAAGCCCCCCTGTATGCACTTGGACTGCTTCTTTCATTCCATGGGAAACTTCAACAATGTGCAAATCAATTTACTGAACTTTATAACACAACTCCATTTATCTGTCTTCAGCTAATCCTGCCATTTCCCCCAATTTATTCTTCTTCATCTAGTTTTTCAGTTTCTAGTAATTTGCTTTGCAGTTCATTATTATAAATTCAGCTGCCATTCACTGATAATTTCCCCCAGTGTATTCATAGACTTCAGCAGCATAAAGGATTTTCAGGGAATTTCCAAAAAAAGGATCGGTTAGACCAAAACTTGAATTGTTGCTTGTTAAGAGGAAGCCCTTTTCATCTGTTTGGTAGTTTAATCAAAATGCAGATCATCCTTCACTGAGAAGACACTATTATCTAGTAGAGAAAAACAAAGGAAGAAAACAGACATTGCTGCTAGCAATTTATCTTTGACGTATCTTTTTAAATATAAAGTTAAGGTTAATTAGTAGATATTATTCACATTTCATTTCATTATAAAATCTCTAGTTTGGCACATGCTATTTTGCAAGGCCTATGATATTAATTGCTGGGAGTGTTTAAATTTTACTTTCATTATCCACAGTTGTTTACTGGAATCCTACACCAAGAAGAGATCAGGACTTCAGTGTTTAAGGGCAGAGACATTTTGAATCCCAAAGAAGTTTATTGTTGTTTTGCTCAAGTTTTGTCATCCGAATCTGAGCAATTAAACATAGGCTCGCAAAAATAAAAAAATAAAAATGAAAACAACACCGCAAGCGGAACATTTATGCAGAAGCTAAGATTCACATTCATGCAGTTGCATCTAATGTTAGTCCTACTTAGATTAGACTTATTGAAATGAAAGGGACTTTAGCCTAAGAGCTGGATATAAGCCATATTGAACATTGACCACTTCATCCCATATATTCTTCTCTGGCTTCTGTGTTCAGCTATTCACAGTGACCCTGTTCAGACAACACACTAAACCATGATGGTTAAGCATTTTGAGCTAAACATACGATGGCTTAGCATGTCTTGTGAACCATGACTTAGGCCTTAACTAGACCTAAGGTTTATCCTGGGGTCGTCCCGCGGTTGTCCCTGCCTGCTCCCGGGATCCCCTGTGTGTCATTTACATGAACGTGGATGATCCCGGGATAAACCTTAGGTCTAGCTAAGGCCTTGGTGTGGCGTGTGAACCATTCCTAACCATGGTGGCTACATAGCCACAATTGAAACACTCTCACTAACCACTTGCTGCAAAAGAGTTAGCAGCCTAACCATGGCTTAGTGTGTTGTCTGAACCAGCCCAGTACCACATACTATTCATCTTTTATCTAGCACAGACCAGTAGGGTGGCTGCACCAAGCTCGTAGAACTCTTTACTGATTGGTATTCAGCAAGCACCATCATTGTTGAGTTCTTGTTGCTTGCTGAAAACGTTTCTTTTGACAAAAGTTTTCCCTGATCTGCATCCCAGCCACTGCGTGATTTTCTTTTTCTTTTTTAAGGCTGGTTTTAGTGTTGCTTTATCCATCTTGCATTACATTGGAATTGTTCTATTCACTCTGTAGACATTTCTTATGGGTTGAGCAGTATAAAGATGTCGCATAAAAGAAGTAATAAAATAAAAAAAAATGTTATGTTGGTTATCCACCTTGAGCCAGTAGAAGTGGGCAATAAATAAAATAAGCACTATTTCATATTTTACAGTATGGCAATTGGAATCCAATATTAATTAACATTTGACTGAATCTAGCAATATTTGGCTGGTGAGATTTCATATCTATTTTCAGTCAAACAGGGGATTTGTACAAGTCTAATGCACTTTAATTTTAATAAGAAATTCTAGTTTCAAATCTGAATGTGCATCCCAAGTGTAAGTGGTGATTTTTTTTGGGGGGGGGGCAAAGTCTGACTATTCCTTTCAGCTTTAGTGCAACATGTTTCATGCAAGATGAAACCCCATCTTTGGATCATGGCCAATATTTGTAATCACATAAGGAAAACAGATAGAAAAATGTGTTTCACCCATGAGTTATCTAAATTGCAGATTAACACAGACTCAGTGTGTGTGTGTGTGTGTGTGTGTGTGTGTGTGTATGTAAGTAATATTAGATTATTTGAAGTCCACTGAACATTTAAAATATATTCCTGTGAAGTTCATAATCCATAATCATGAGAAACAAAGGCCAGGGCAAAATTTCTTCAAATCTGAGGATTTGCTTTACAATTCGTTCCACAATTTCTACTCAAATTCACTAGGAGGAGGATGGGACAGCAATAATTTTGTGTTATCAAAAGGGAATTGAAATTCATGCATTGGAAACTGTCACCAGTCAGACTTCCCCAACCTGACACTCACTAGATATGTTGGACTACAACTCCCCATCAGTGGGGATGATGAGGGTTGTAGTTGTGCTGGCTGGAGATGATGGCACTTGTAGTCCAACGCATACAAGGAGCACCAAGTTGGGGAGAGCTGCGCTAGATATTTGATTTCTACTTATTTCAACAACCCAAACCATAAATTCAACAAGCCCTTCTTTGCATTCAAGTTCCACAAAATTATGCTGCTGAAATTTGTAACAACTTGGTTAGGAGTACGAATTTGTTAGGTGTATTGTGAGTCAAGTGCCATTTCTTGAGAATTTTTTTCTCCAGCTGGAATGTAAAATATGTGCCAACGTTCTGAGCCAGGAGGAAACTCTCCGAAAACACACTTTTCCTGAACTCTCGTGAAGAAAGAGAAGGAATATTAAGCTAAGTCTACATCAAGCCAAAGGTTGTGCGGACATTGCTAGGTCCACAATGCCAAGCTGTGTATCACTCTAGCCATTTTCTATGACTGTACTTTGAACTTGATAGTGAGGAGGAATGGTTGAAAGCCTGGAGAAGAGAAGGTTAAGTGGGAGGCATGATAGTGGCCTTCAAATACCTGAAAGGCTTTCATGCAGAAGGTGGAGCAGACTTGTTCTCATTGGCTTCAGAGGGCAGGATTGGATGCAGTGGAAATGGCAGGGTAAGAGATTTTTGCTAAACATTAGGAGAAACTTTATGACAGTGAGAGAATTCGACAGTGGAAGACATTGCCTCAGGAGGTGGTAGGTTCTCCTTTGCTGGAGGTATTTAAGCAGAGCCTGGATGGCCATCTGTCAGGGATGCTGTAGCTGTATCTTGCAGTGCAGAGCCTGCATTGAGCAAGAATTTGGACTAGAGGATCTCTGAGGTCCCTTTCAGCTCTATGATTTTACATGAACAGGATGTGCCAGTGCCTCGTGCTTCCTGTTGCTCTACCACACCACCATATCTGAAGCACAACTTCTTCATTTAGCCCACCTGGAAGGTATACAAGCACCCAATCTTTGCAATACTCCTCCATGCCATTGTATCTGAAGCCAGCCTTGGTTCACACACAAGGATTGAAAAATCAAGTGTTGATGGTTGTGTGTAAACGTCCCATTGCAAATGAAACGCCGCAGATAGAACACTCTGCACATTTCCTCAAATGCAATGCCTTTTGGATTCAGTTCACAAATTCCATTACTGGTCACCAAGTGTATAGCAATAAATTAAAGAAATTGTGATGTAAATACACCTATGAACCAAAGCTTCCTGGTAGACAATGAAAGCCCTGCAGCTCCCCAAATATTTCACGTTTCTAGTTTTGTCAAATAAAACTCTGATTAGTTATCACAGCACAACAGAAAGTTTGTTTACTGTTTACTCATGTAACACTTAGTGAGCCGCCCAGAGAGCTTCGGCTATTGGTCGGTATAGAAATGCAATAAATAAATAAATGAGCCATTAGAACAGCCTTGAATACATCATCCACTTGTCCTGGAAAAGAGCCTATTATACCTGCACTCACTGATGGCTCAGTGTCAGGTAGAGAGGGAGGAAGTCAGGTAAAGCAGGGCCACATCCAATAGGTACAATCTGATCCAGATGAACAAAGTACAGAAATGTCAGGACCCTGGAGAGCATACTACAGGAGATACTGATTGGAGAGTTTCCTCACAGGGAGAACTGTTGTTCCAGCAAAGAGCTACATGCAACTCAGATCTTAAGAAGGCTGGCAGGTCCAGGACTTTTGGAAGGTCCACCCCTGCTGGATGCTAACTGGAGCTTGTAAAGTACCCATGGTTATATCTGGTTATCACAGTTATCACAGCATAATAGCAGGGTAGAAAATTTTCTATTCTTTGATATTTATATCCCACTCCTCAGCCAAAAACGCTTCTGGAGCAGCTTAAAATCAGTTGATCCCTACTTACTGGAGAGAATCCAACTGGAGCAGGCTCTGATGTTCCCTATACCTGCTCCTTTCTACCAAATGAGGGAGACCCAGGTTCAAATCCCCACTGAGTCAAGTACCCACTGAGTGACCTTGAGCCAGATAGCTTAATATGCCTCACAGGGCTGTTGGGAGAATACAAGGGCATGGTGCAGGAAAGAGCCATGTATGCTACTCTGAGCTCCTCAGAGGAAAGGTGTCATATAAATGCAATATAAACATGCTAACACAAAACGATGGAATCTAACAGCATAGAAACAACACAGTATGGATTTCTATGAATGCCATTTCTCGTGTGGCCTGAAAGAGCTTGAAGAAGGAGGTTATGTGAGGGCTTACACCATTTAAGCATTGTGCATGGTGAATCCTCTTGAGAACAAATTTCTAAGGAGTCTCTAAGGAATTTCACCTGATGGTTGTTGCGACTCATTGCTCTGAGAAATTATGGGCAGACCAGAAATACAACTTGACTGGCAGAAGATTGAGAATCTAGTTTGCCCATCACCTGCTCATCATGCTAAAACTAAATTGTAGGAATTCCCCAAGGGGAAGCCATATTAGTCTCATAAAACAGTGGGAAAACATTTTAGTCTCCCAGAACACTCTGTTTTAAGTAGCAATTTTGAACAAATGACATTCAAGGGAAGACTCCCACATGAAACTGCTGAATTGCAACTTATCACAAAGTTCAGTTCTATCAGGTGTGGCCTATATAGAGATAATGAGATTTTATCCAACTAGATGTGTTAATTAGTTTTCCAGTGCTGGGATGTCTCGGTTAATACCAACACTGCTTTGGGAATGGTCACTGAGATGATTTTACATACATTTAATCTATAAAGTAATTGTTAGAGTCAGTACTTGGTGCATTTCATTTTTCTCTGCTCACAATTCCACCTCCCCACCCCCAATCCCCAACTGTGTGTGTGTGTTTCTGTGTGTGTGTGTGTGTGTGTGTGTGTATGTGTGTGTGTATGTGTGTATATATATATATAATCTGCTAATTTAGGATAAAATTTCATGCATCTAATGAAATGGAGTCATTTATGTTCGAAGTTCTTTATAGTTCTGAGAACATTTTGTTATATGACTCATAAATTTATTTATTTATTCATTACCCCCCCCCCCCGCTTTTATACAAAAAAATGCCATTCAATATAATTAATAGATTTATATAAGCTTATGCCATAACAAATTTGTTAGGTTTTAAGGTGCCACAAGAAACTTCCTCACTGTTAGAGCAGTACGACAATGGAATCAGTTACCTAGGGAGGTTGTGGGCTCTCCCAGACTAGAGGACTTCAAGAGGCAGCTGGACAACCATCTGTTAGGGATGCTTTAGGGTGGATTCCTGCATTGAGCAGGGGGTTGGACTCGATGGCCTTGTAGGCCCCTTCCAACTCTGCTATTCTATGATTCTATGATTCATAAACCCTAATCTTTGTGGAGGAATGTAGCCATGATTCTCCGATTCAAACACAGGGTCTGTTTTATTCCCATGTAGCTATTAGGGTGACCATATTTTGGAAACCAAAAAGGAGGACAACATGGTCGCCCCCAAGGGGGCGTGTCCAGTACCAAGGGGGCATGCCCACCCAAACATAGCCTTGGTCACATGTCTGATTTTACAGCACACATTTAAGATAAATCTGTTCTACGTAACATCTTAATGTTAAAATCACTGAAATAAAGAACAAGTGAGAGATTCAATGTATCTGAAATTAACTTCACTCACTCCTACTTTTGTAGGTTTTGCTGTACTTTGAAGCTTTTGCTATACTCTGTGTGTTACATTCTCCCCTTCCCTCAAATATCTTTTCTGACTGTATCTTCACTCATTGCAAGCTGCTGTTGTTGTTAACAGGGTTTGCTACTGTTTCAAATTTGGTATGGCTAAAGCTCTACCTAAAAGCTATCATGGTGCAAAGTTTCATCTCTTTATCTTTAAATATGACGATTTTAAAAAGAATAATTTTAAAACCTCAATTTTTAAAAAATTCCTAAAAAATCAATGGATGAGCTGATCTGTTTCAAATTTAGTATGACTAAAGCCCTTCCTAAGAGCTACCATTGTGCCAAGTTTCATGTCTTTATCTTAAAAAATGACGGAGTTATAAGCATTTTTGTTAATTCCCATTAGAACTGCTCTTTGAAAATAATCCGGATTTCCGCTCCCCCTCCCGGACAAATCCGGGACAAATCTGGGCAAATCCGGTCATATGGTCACCCATCACCTTTGGGGAAGTGAGATGTTGGCTTCATCTACACCAAGCAGGATATTGCACTATGAAAACGGTATGAAAGTGGTATATAAAAGGCAGGAGCCACACCAAGCAGGATATAGCACTATGAAAGTGGTATTTGGTAGGGATGTGCTCCGCTCCGATTAGGAGCGTAGAAGCAGTAGCGGATTGGCCTGCTCCGCCTTACCCAGAGGCGGAGTAGGAGCGGACCGCGGACCCCCTAGAAGCAAGGCGAAGAGAAGCGACCATTTTTCGGAGCTCCGAGTTCAGTCGGAGCGCTCCGGTCGCCATCTTGAAAACATTTCGCCATAGGATTGCATTGCGGCAAATAATCGCGCATAACTACGTTGTTTTTGAAGCTATCGTTCTGGAAATTCTTGTGCACAGAGAGTCGTGGATGGGGGTCATTTTGAGACCACTCTCACCTCTCTGCGTGCTGTGGTTCACGTGCAATATTTTTTTAAAAATCGGGTCAACCGCGGGGCTCAAACTGCGTTTCGGCTTTTCGCCCATAGGATTGCATTGAGGGAAAGAATCGGGGATAACTGGGGGGGGGGTTTAAGCTATCGTTCTGAAAATTCTTGTGCACAGAGAGTCGTGGATGGGGGTCATTTTGAGACCACTCTCAACTTTCTGCGTGCTGTGGTTCACGTGCAATATTTTTTTAAAAATCGGGTCAACCGCAGGGCTCAAACGGCGTTTCGGCTTTTCGCCCATAGGATTGCATTGAGGGAAAGAATCGGGGATAACTGGGGGGGGGTTTAAGCTATCGTTCTGAAAATTCTTGTGCACAGAGAGTCGTGGATGGGGGTCATTTTGAGACCACTCTCAACTTTCTGCGTGCTGTGGTTCACGTGCAATATTTTTTTAAAAATCGGGGTTTGGGTTTTTTTTTTTTATTATTATTATTTTTTTGGAAGCGATGACAGGCACATTCAACTCCCAATCCTGATGAGAATTCATCTCCTCAGAAAGCATCCTCCTCCAATCCCAGCGTTGGAGGGGGGACTAAGGCAGACCCACCCTGAGAACTTTCTGTTTTGTGTCTCTTTGTGGGTTGGCGTTCGTGGAGGGAACACTTACTTAGCTAGTGCTCCTGCTTTGGAGATAGATTAATTTAATATAGGTTTAGTTTGGCGCGTGTGTGTGTTTGTTTGCTTCTTTCTGACTTGTAGCTTAGTTTGCCCTGTGTTTTCCCCTTACTTTGATTTAATATAAACTTTATTTTTGAATTTTGGAGTGTGTGGTTGGGTTGGTTGCCCCCCCCTTCCCTGTATTAAAGCCTGACTGTTCTGCTTTTGTGAAAGCTTTCTTTTGAAAGCATACACACACTTTTTGTCCCATTTCCCTACATTTATATTCTTAAACATATTTTATTATATTCTTTCACATAGTCCATTAGTATATATTCTCATACATATTATATTAGTATTCATATTTTGTTCTTCTTATAGTAGTGGTTGGTTCTTTTTCCCCCTCCCCTCTCTTAAATCCTGATTGTGTTTCCTTCTATCTTCTATATACCAAATATACCAAAAAAATTGGATTCTCTTTTTCTTCTCTGTGTAACTTCGACGGAGTGGGCTGCTTTTGTCAAGTTCAACAGGCAGCCACAGATTGAGCATTTTGGGGAAAGCATACGCACACCATTTCCCTATTCTTAAACATATTATTATTATATTCTTTGACATAGTCTTAGTAGTCTATTAGTATACATTCTCATACATATTAGTAGTAGTATTCATATTTTGTTCTTCTTATAGTAGTGGTTGTCCCATTTCTTGTCCCATTTCCCTACATTTATTAGTAATATTCTAAAACATATTATTATATTCTTGTAGATATTCTTAGTAGTATATTCTCATACATATTAGTAGTAGTATATTTTATTGTTCTTGTCCCATTTCCCTACATTTAAACATATTATATTCTTCTTATACATATTCTTAGTAGTACCTTATACATAGTATTAGTAGTATTAATATTTTGTTAGTCATCATGAAAAGAGAAAGCAGGCGTGCTGAAAGCAGCAAGGCTCAGTCTGCCAGCAGGGCTTCCTCTCCTGTGAAACTCAAACGGGCAACTCCTTGGCTGACTGCTCCAAAACAGAAGCAGGACAAGCAGCAGGCAGAGCCACTCTCTTCTGCAACTTGTGCCCGGCGTTCTCTTTTTGAGGGTGGGAATGGGAAAAGTGCCCGTTTGCAAGAGGCACGTGGCAGCAGTGCCATTAGAGGAGGAGGAGTATCCCCAACTCCTTCATTCTCCTTTCAGCCCACGAGCCCGCTGATGGACCTAGACGAGGTCCTCAGCACAGTGGAGGGGGGGGAGGAGGAGGAGGCGGTGGGCCTCCAGGATGTGGGGGCTGAGGAGGAGCAGCAGCAGGCCGAGGCTCTCTCCCCAGTCTCATCCCACACCCCTGTTTCTGTGGCAACACCAGAGAGCTCAGGCGGGCAATTGGTGGTGTCACCACAGAAACGAAAGACAAGCATCGTGTGGGACCACTTTGAGTTGGGAGCGGATCCCCGCTTTGCTGTCTGTCGCCACTGCAAACTCAGCCTAAGCAGGGGTTCATCGACAGGGCATTATGGAACCAGCAGCATGAAGATGCATCTTCATAGGCAGCACCAGGCGATCTTGCTGGGGAAAGAGGCGGGCAAGGCGACTGGTTCCAGGGGAAAGCCGAAGGCTGCTGCTGGCACTGCCACTCTAAGCTCTCCATCTCCCATCCCCACAAGGGTTAGGCAGGCAACCCTGCAGGACATGGGGTGGGGGAAGTATTGACCCACAAGATGGCGTTTTCCAATGCCCACCCAGGGTGCTACTGTGTTGGGGCATCTGCCGGGACTGACTCCTCCCCAATACTAGATCTATGACATGTCACTCTGCCTGCCCCTCTGCTAGCCTGTCCTCCTCGGTGACCGACTCGCTGGGATGGTTTGCGTTTGCAATGCGTGACTAACTGCAATGCTGGCTTAGAAACCAGCCATCACTTCCTTGTGCCCCCAGAAATGCCCGCAGCCTGCCTGCCTGCCTGCCCGCCTCCCCCGGGGTGCTGCTGTGGTGGGGCATCTGCCAGGACTGACTCCTCGCCTACTCTGCCTGCCTCTCTGCCCGCCTGGTGCCTGGTTTGCTCCCAATCGTCCTCCTCTGTGCCCCTCAAGGCGTAACTGCTGGCTTAGAAAGAAACAACCAGCCATCTTTGCCTCACTTTGCGCCCACTTATGGGTTGGTTTGCTATGCGTTAGTGCTCAAGCCATCCTTGCGGCACTACAATGCATGCTGCCTGCCTGCTTTCCATTGATGGTGCTATATAAATAAATAATAATAATAATAATAATTCTCCCCTTCCCGCCTTGCAGCGATGGTGTATGTGTCTTGCTTTGACTAAGGGGAGAAGTCCTTCCTGCGCTCACTTAGACTTTATCAAATTCAATAATCCCTTTTTCAAATGTGCCAGAAGATTTAGGGTTATCTCGTGGCATGTTGGGATTGCCTTGGAACTGGCCCCATTGAGCTGTCTGCAATTGCAACTTTAAATCCCTGACATACTGGAGTGTTCAAATTTCAAAAGTTCCCCTAACATCAGGGGATGATGGGATTGCCTTGAAACTTGGTGTCCATGGGGACACATGGGTAAGCTGTCATGGGACCAAAGGATAGGTTTCTAACGTGCAAATTGACGTAGTTGTAGAATGGGACTTGATTTGGGGTGAGTTAAAAAGTTTAAGCCGCGCCAAAAATCAGGGGATGATGGGATTTGCTTGCAACTTGGCGTGCATGTGGACACATGGATAAGCTCTCCTGGTGCCGAGTTTGAGGTTTCTAACATGCAAATTGACGGAGCTATCCCAAGGGGTGTGAATGGGGTGCCCGATTTTCATAAATTCCCCAAAAATCAGGGGATGATGGGATTGCCTTGAAACTTGGCGTGCATGTGGACACGTGGATAAGCTATCATGGTGCTGAGTTTGAGGTTTCTAACGTGCAAATTGACGGAGCTATCTAAAGGGGTGTGAATTAGGGTTATGGGAGGTGCGTTAGAGGGTAGAGCCGCGCCAAAAATCAGGGGATGATGGGATTTGCTTGCAACTTGGCGTGCATGTGGACACATGGATAAGCTGCCCTGGTGCCGAGTTTGAGGTTTGTAACATGCAAATTGACGGAGCTATCCCAAGGGGTGTGAATGGGGTGCCCGATTTTCAAAAATTCGCCAAAAATCAGGGGATGATGGGATTGCCTTGAAACTTGGCGTGTGTGTGTATACGCCCATGAGGTGTCATGGTGCCAAACGTGAGGTTTCTAACTTCAACGGAAAAAAAGTTGTTTACTTTTTTAGCTTTCAATGCAAGCCTATGGGGGGGCAAAAACGGAGCTCCGGATCCGATCCGGAGCTCCGGGCGGAGCGGAGCGGAAGTGGGCGGAGCGGGGGCGGGGCGGAGCGACCCGCTCCGAAAAATGGCGGATCTGCAAGTGAAGCGGAGCGGGGGGTCCGTGCACACCCCTAGTATTTGGTATGTGTCAATGGGCCCCTAATGTGGCTCTTGCCTTTTATATACCACTTTCATACAGCTTTCATAGTGCACTATCCTCCTTGGTGTAGATCAGGCCGGGGTCTTAACAAAACTTTGAGCTTTGTAGTCGGAACCAGAAAAACAGTGACTTATTACCATATTAGGAAATTAGCAAAGTCATCTTTTAGCTGAAAACAATTTCATGTCTACTTCTGTGTGAATGAGCTAAATGCAAAGTGAACTTTAGTGTTTCTAATTAGCAGCTTGTGTTCTGTAGAAGTTGCTTGTCTTGTCTGTTTCTTTCAAGTACACACAATTCTACACAGAACTCCCTGTAAAATTCCACATACAGACTCCATTTTGGATTTCTCTTACACATGGTTCAATAGTACAGACTCCATTTGAGATTTGTTCCATACCTTAAAGTAAGCTCCTCCTTGAAAGATTAGATGAACAAGACAATGATTAATACCTTCAAACTGTTGTTTCTTCATAGTATCACCACGGCCCCTCCAGAACAATTTGCAACTCATCATCTCTAATGGAATGCAAATGTTACCGTCACTCTTAGTGTTCTGCCTCATTGATGCAGGACACTTCATTCTGTGTGAAAGTATTTAAAATTGAACACGTTTGTTATGAAAGTTCAAGGCTAAACCAATTTAAGTAAAATTGTTCAAATATATGATAATATTTTGGCCTATATTTGCTATATTATTGGCCAAAAATTTATGCTGGTTTTGGCCAATAATAAAAGAACAACAAAGCAAACCATTTAGGGCTAAATGTAATATGACATGGAGATTTTATTTATTCCTTTACTTAATTATTACATTTATATTATCTGTGCAAGGAATCCAAGGTAACTTACATGGGCCTCCTGCTCGCTATTTCTCCCTTTAATTCTCGCAACAACTCTGTGAGTTAGGTTAGGCTGGGAGTCAGTGACTGGCCCAAAGTCAGTAGAACCTGGATCTTCCAAGTCCCAGTCCAAGACTCTAACTACTATCCCACACATCTTCGAACATATTTTTCTTTTGCTAAAAGTAGCCACTGGGGTGTGTGGATAGGGGAGGAGGCAGGTTTGGGGAGAGAATGTCCAAGCTTTACCCTTCGATCACGGCCCTGATCTATATCACGTCCTTTTGATCATGGCCTTGATTGAAAACAGAGACACCATGAAGCTGCTATCAGCTGCTCAGGAGAAAAAGTACAGGCATAATAGGAATGGCTGTAGTAGAGATACGAAGACCTGGAAAAAATACAGAAAAAATGTGATGAGAGATATAAAAATTCAGGGGGGGGGGATCACCACCACCACCAAATTTTACAAAAATCCCTTGGAGCAAAATGCAGAGTAAAACAGTTTTAAAAAAACTGTCTTATTTTTCTGGCATTTCCCCCAATTTTTCCTAGGCCAGTATGTTTCCCTCCACTTGGCTAATAGTAGAAGGAGATGTAGATGGAGGCCATGGCATGGAAGAAAAAATATTAGATCCCCTCCACCCAACACCATAGCTGCTTTAACAAAAGCAGCCACTAGGTTGTGATGTGTGGAGATGTAGTCATAGACCTTCCATGGCCAGATCTACACCAAGCAGGATATGACACTTTGAAAATGGTTTGAAAAACGCTATATGGAATGTGTCTTGGGCCCCAACAGTTGTCACTACTGTTATCACAAAAGTGATTTTCATTCCTAAGCAGCATGTAAATATGAACCAATTTTAGACATACGCTTCCTTACACAGGCAAGTTTTATTTTCTTCTCACAGGCCTACCTCACGTCTATAGAGCTGAACAAAACGCCTCTCCTGGAGTGCGGTCAGTAGGTGGTGGTGGAAGGAATTTCATCTATTTTGGGGTGGGAATTAGCATGGCCAGGTGACTTATTTT
The DNA here is from genome assembly GCF_023053635.1 of Elgaria multicarinata webbii. Lineage (NCBI taxonomy): Eukaryota > Metazoa > Chordata > Lepidosauria > Squamata > Anguidae > Elgaria > Elgaria multicarinata. The sequence continues at coordinate 28,646,998 of NC_086174.1, forward strand.
TCAGTGGACAGACATCTTAGAGCTTTTCTAGATGAGGCTTTTAACCAACCACTTTACCATAGCTTCTGATTCTAGATAATTTGTGGGATGATGATGATGATGATGATGATGATGATGATGATGATGATGATGATGTGCATTTCTATACCACCCCATAGGTGGTTTACATAAGACTGGATCTTTTGTACACATTTTTTTCAGGAGTTTTCCTTCACTGCCTTTCTATGTGATCTACTACAAAACCTCTAGGTGGTACTATAGTATAGAGGAATTGTGGAACCACACTAGTGTTTCATTCCACCATTCCCCAAAATGCCAGACTTTCCCCAATACTCATGGAGGCCATGGAGACTGATGCCTAAAGCACCCATGGGTGCACTGTGGTCCCAACCCAAATTGGAGCCACACACAGTTACACTGAAGTAGAGAAAAAGATCAGGGTCATGTACATGCTATGCAATTAACCCAATGCTCAGTTTGATCCTCACTCTGCCTAATGATAGGACCGGTCCTGCCAAGATCAACCCAAGCTGATGCAATCCTAAAAAGTGGGGCCGCTGCTTTAGTCTGAGTGAAGCAACGGCTAGTTTTCCATTCAAGATACCGAATCCTGATCTCTTGAATTCTTTCCTTGATCTGCCTGTCCTTCCCTTGGATACAAGCCATGTGCATATTGTATTACATATACTATACATAGCTTCACCTACATCAATATAATTAGGCATGTGCTCCGCTCCGATTAGAAGCGCAGAAGCAGGAGCGAATTGGCCTGCTCTGCCTTGCCCAGAGGCAGAGTAGAAGCGGACCGCAGACCCCTAGAAGCAAGGCGAAGAGAAGCGACCATTTTCGGAGCACTTCTCTTTCCGCGGAGCGCTCCGATCGCCATCTTGAAAACATTTCGCCCATAGATAACTGGGTTGTTTTTGAAGCTATCGTTCTGAAAATTCTTGTGCTTAGACAGTCGTGGATGGGGGTCATTTTGAGACTACTCTCACCTCTCTGCGTCATGCAGGTCGTGTGCTATATTTTTTTAAAAATCGGGTAAACGAACATTACAAACAGGGACAGCGCGGGTCAAACGGCGGTTTTCGCCCATAGGATTGCTGAGGGGCAGAGTCAACTCCCGGTCATGATCACATGATCCCAAAGTTGGAGGAGGGGATAGGCAAAATGGGTAACTTGGGATTCTGGGAAACTTCTCTTTCTTAATCTGAACGGACTGTTCCCAGTGTTTTTTAAAACAGTAGCCCCACCAAATGCAGAAACACAACCTGAAATCATATACTAAACCAATAATAAGAGATAGAAACACAGCACTGCTCCCCACCCTAACTTTGGGGAACAACTGAAAAGATGTGGTGCAAGAGGATGAGCTCCCCTAGGGCATCTCATTGTGGACGTGCCCCCACTCTCTCCTGTACTTGGAAGGCCATCAGAGCCTTCCAAAGAGAGTCACCCGGTGGAGCAATGCCTATCATGAGTTGAAGTGACAGTTCTACTTCTCTTAGTGGTGGAGCGATGCCTATCATGAGTTGAAGTGAGCGTTTTACTTCTTAGTGGTGGAGCAATGTCTTTCATGAGTTGAACTGACAGCGTTGCTTCTTAAAAGACTGGTCACTACTAGGACCAGTCAAATTGGCAGCTGCTTCCCCCTCCCCCGGGCACGTCCCCCTATTACTGGTTAAAGACAGATATAACCTTTTTAAAAAAGTTCTTCTTGTTGTTTATTCAGCAACACTGCTGCTTTTAATTCCACCCCTCCTTCATTTATTTATTTATTTATTTATTCCATTTTATATGCATTACTGGCTTATCCTTGGCTCACTTCCTTATGCCCCCAGAAATGTCTGCTGCCTGCCTGCCTGCCTTCCCTCTCTCCTCCCCTGCCTGCCTTGCAGGGATGTTGTGTGTGTCTGGCTTTGACTCAGGGGAGAAGTCCTTCCTGTGCTCACTTGGAGTTTTGGAAGTTCCAAATCCATTTTTCAAGTGTGGAAGAAGATTCATACTCCCCAATTCATGGCATGTTGGGATTTCCTTTGAAATGGCCCCATTGAGATGTCTGCAGGTTTAAGCCCCGCCAAAAAACAGGGGATGATGGGACTGCCTTGAGTCTCGGCGTGCGGCGTATGTATCCCTGGATAAGCTGTCATGGCGGTGAGTTTGAGGGGTTTTTTTAAGGTGCAAATTGACGGAGCTATTGGAAAGGGGTGTGAATGGGTGTTGGATTTTCATAAATTCCCCAAAAATCAGGGGATGATGGGACTGCCTTGAGTCTCGGCATGCGTATGTATCCCTGGTTAAGCTTTCATGGTGGTGAGTTTGAGGTTTCTAACGTGCAAATTGACGGAGCTATGGAAAGGGGTGTGAATGGGTGTTGGATTTTCATAAATTCCCCAAAAATCAGAGGATGATGGGACTGCCTTGAGTCTCGGCGTGCATATGTATCCCTGGATAAGCTTTCATGGTGGTGAGTTTGAGGTTTCTAACGTGCAAATTGACGGAGTTATGGAAAGGGGTGTGAATGGGGTGCCCGATTTTCAAAAATTCCCCAAAAATCAGGAGATGATGGGATTTCCTTGAAACTTGGCATCCATGTGGACACATGGATAAGCTATCATGGTGCCGAGTTTGAGGTTTCTAACGTGCAAATTGATGGAGCTATCGAAAGGGGTGTGACTTAGGGTTATGGGTGGTGCGTTAGAGGTTAGAGCCGCGCCAAAAATCAGGGGATGATGGGACTGCCTTGAGTCTGGGCGTCCATGTGGACACATGGATAAGCTGTCATGGTGGCAAGTTTGAGGTTTCTAACGTGCAAATTGACGGAGCTATGGAAAGGGGTCTGAATGGGGTGCCTGATTTTCATAAATTCCCCAAAAATCAGGGGATGATGGGATTGGCTTGAAACTTGGCGTGCGTGTGTATACGTCCATGAGGTGTCATGGTGCCAAACATGAGGTTTCTAACTTGAACAGAAAAAAAGTTGTTTACTTTTTTAGCTTTCAATGCAACCCTATGGGGGGAAAACGGAGCTCTGATCCGGATCCGGAGCTCTGAGCGGAGCGGAGCGGAAATGGGCGGAGCGGGGGCGGGGCGAAGCGGCCCAATCCGAAAATCACGGATCTGCAAGTGAAGCGGAGCGGGGGGTCCATGCACACCCCTAAATATAATTACAGAAAAGTTTATAGTAGCTCCAATGAAAACTTTGCTGATCATGGATATTATTTTGACTTTTTTTTTATAAAAAAAAAATCCATTATGACTTCCCTTGTCCAATTATCGCTTTCAAAACAGACTAGAGAACATTATAAATAATGTAGTACTCAAGAGGCTTGCAAAACACTCTCACTTTAACTCCTATCCCTTCTTTGCCACAGATAGGCATGTATCTTCTATTGATTTTCTTCCACTCACAGGATCATTCGCCTTTGACTGTGCAATCATCAAAATAAAAGGGATCTTGACACACACACCCCATCAGAAGATGAGGACCTCTTGCTAACTAAGTGCTGCTTCCTCTGATGAAGAGCATGTCAGTTCATAATGGGCCAGCTCACAATTCCAATGCTAGAAAAGACTGTGCAACATTTGAGTACCCCAGAACTTTTCATCAGGCTAGATGGTATAAGAGGCAAGGAAACGGGGGAGAAACAACAGAACAGGTAAAAGGAAATTAGGCCAGATCTAGTGGTCATGAGACCTAGGGAACTGGTAGGGAATTGCAAGTATCCATTAGCACTTAGCATTCTGGAACAAAGAAAAAATGGCTAGCCCTTGTTACTGAAAGCATGAAGGCTATCTGTAATGAATTAGTTTAGTTATTGTAGGGTTATAGGTTGTTGTTTCATTGGGAGGTTGGACAAAATTTCATCTCACCTGAACAGTGATGTATTGGTAAATATGCTCATCCTCCCTGTCCACACAGCTGCACACCCAAGGAGAGCCCAAATTCCAGGCAGCTGTGTTGATCCATATCAACAAAACAGTTCTAGCAGTCTTCAAGCATCATCAGATGGTGGTGGTGGGGATCATGGTTTCCTACTGTTGCTTGCTTCTCTGCCTCTGCTCCTGTCCCACAATACTTCCTTTTTCTTCCCGCAGAAGAAAAAGGAAGTAAACAAAGACCACGTGGCCCGTTCAGGGGCCATTTTTATCGCTCAGCTTCTCCTGAACACAGCAGGAAATGGCGGCACATTCCATTTCCTAAAAAAAGTTGGATTAAGAGGGGTCCATTTTGTGATGGAAAAAAGGCAAGAAGGAGTGGGACGAGTGCGGGAGGTGGATGGCGTCATCTAAAGGACACACAAAAACTGTGAGTGGGCAGTAGTGAGCATGTGATAAAATGCTCGTCTGAAGAACCCCTTCATCTCCACCAGAAGCAAGCTGTTCAGGTAAAGCTAATGGTCTTAAGTGTCCATTCCAGACCAAACAACCCTCCAAATACTTTGAATTATGACAGGGATAGCTCATACTAACATATTATTGCTGGGAATATCTGTTTCTCCCCATGCTACTGTAAAGAATGCAGCTAACCTTAGAGGTATCAAGGAAATTTGAGGGTGGTAGCAGATCATGTCAGCACCACTGCTAATAAAAAAGTGTCCAACTTCCTTTCATGGCCTTGCAGTACACTACATTCACCGTTTTTTCCCCAAGCATCTTAAAAATAATGTACATATACTTGTATCTGGAATGCTTATCAAAAATACCTGACTTATCCACTATGAAGGATACCCATGTTCAGTCACAGAGGTGCTACTAAAGCAGAGGTGGGCAATAGTTAGCCCCCACCGCCCCACTAAATTCAAAATTACTAAAATAATAGTGCCATTTAACGCTATGAGGTGCTTAAAAGATCAATAATAATAATAATAATAATAATAATAATAATAATAATAATAATACATTTATTTCTTACCTGCACCTCCCTTTGGATTGAGGCAAGTAACTGTTTTACTGTTTTACTGTTAGTTTTACCCTACCCTGTGCCTGTTTACCCTACCCAGTGCCTGTTTGCATTCTCTTCCCCTCCTTATCGCTTTACTATGATTTTAATAGAATGTAAGCCTATGCGGCAGAGTCTTGCTATTTACTGTTTTACTCTGTACAGCACCATGTACATAGATGGTGCTATATAAATAATAATAATAATAACAACAACAACAACAACAACAACATTAGTACAACAATACAGTATAAATCAGATACATAAAATTAATTAAAAGAGCATATAAAACCAATAAAACATCAAAATAACAATCAACACATCTTAAAAATTCTTGGTTTAACATTCATCTGGGTAGGCTTGCTGGAAAAGGCTAGTCCTTAAAGCTGTCTTAAATTCAGAGAGAGAGAGTTAAGTTGATGAATCTCTCCCAGCAGGCCATTCCACAGTCTGGGGGCGACAGAAGAAAAGGTCCTCTGGATAACGGATGTCAGCCTAGTTTTGTCTGACTGAAGTAAGTTTTCCCCAGAAGACTTGAGTGTGCACAGTGGATCATACGGGAGAAGGCGATCTCGCAGGTAAACTGGACCCAAACCATATAGGGCTTTAAAGGTAAGGACCAACACTTTCTGCTTCACCCAAAAACTAATTGGCAGCCAGTGGAGTGATTTTAATGTTGTGGTATATGCTCATCCCTAGATGTACGGGTGACCAACCTGGCTGCCATATTTTGAACTAATTGAAGTTTCTGAACTAGGTACAATGGTAGCCCTATGTACAGCGCATTGCAGAAGTCGAGCCATGAGGTTACCAGAACATGCTCTACCGTCTTTAGGTCTTCCAACTCTGGAAAAGGGTGCAGCAGGCAAAACAGCCAAAGCTGATAGTAGGCACTCCTGGCTGTTGTATCAATCTGGGATGTTATTTGGCGTGCCAGATCCAGGAGCACCCCCAAGCTGTGAACGCAGTCTTTCAGGGGGCGTGTCGCCCCATCCAAAACTGGTTGACACACCTCCAAACCCAGGTCGGGGCCCTTGACAGCAAGCATCTCCATCTTGTCTGGATTCAGCTTCAGTTTGTTTTTCCTCATCCAGCCCATTACCACCTCCAGGCATTCATTCAGAGGAGACACACTATCCTTAGCTGATGCTGTTGTGTAAAGCCTTTTAATGCTATGGAGTGCCATGGGGGTTGCCTTCATGATGCCGCTTCGCCACTGTTTGGGGTGGGGGAGGGAAATCTCCACGGCACAGGGGAACATGGGCTTTCTTGCTGTGCCAGTGGCCCATGGCCTCTGAGCTCTTGGAAAGACAGATAGGAATTTATCTTCCCCAAATATCCTCCCCAAATTCCTCCCCAAAGGAAGTGAGGCAGGTGGCTACTAGGAGGAGGGCTTTCTCCGCTGTGGCACCCCGGTTGTGGAATGAGCTCCCCAGAGAGGTCCGCCTGGCGCCTACACTGTACTCCTTTCGTCGCCAGCTGAAGACCTTTTTATTCACTCAGTATTTTAACACTTAATTTTAACTTAAATTTAAATTATACTGTTTTAACTCTGTATTTTAACCTTATATCAATTTTGCTGCGTGGTTTTATCCTGGTTGTGCTTTTTATATTGTATTTTGTATTTGTATTTTTAACTTGTTGGTTGTTTTATGATGATTTTAATTTTTGTGAACCGCCCAGAGAGCTTCGGCTATTGGGCGGTATAAAAATGTAATAAATAAATAAATAAATAAATAAATAAATAAATATATTATCCCCTTAGAACAGAATTGCATCAAAGTCCCCGCAGTTTTAATGCCGACCTCTGTTTCTACTCTGTACTCTCCTGCCTATGTCTTTCTGGTTGCCCCGTGCCCCCATCTTTATCTTCACTGGAAATTATCTTTTTCCCCCTCTTTGAAGTATAATGAACATGAAGATGAAAGGATGTTTTGGTGCTATTTTGCTGGAGACATCATTTCTTCTGCTTTTAAGAGGAAAACAATAAAGAAATTCCTTTGTGTACACGTTTGGGACAATGGAAAGTTAGGATGAGCGCTATGTTAGAATTTTTCTGTGCCAAAATCAAAACAAAAACAAAAAAAAGTGGGGAAAAGAAAATGGATGTATTAGTCTGCAATCATTTTTACAAACACCTGGGAATGGATTGATCAAAATAAAACAAAACAAAAATGACTTGCTATTTACTGTTTTACTCTGTACAGCACCATGTACATTGATGGTGCTATATAAATAAATAATAATAATAATAATAATAATAATAATAATAATAATAATAATAATAATGGAAACTGTGCTATGGGAAATCTGTTTGTTAAGAAAGACATAAACATTAGTTCAGAAATTGTGTGTACTTCTACCCATCCTTATTTCAGACAGGTGGTAGAGCTACCTAACTGCTCCTAGGGAAAATCAGTACCATGTGGACAGCACTCTACTCTTTCTCCCTTACTGCCCCATATGCTTGGACCTTGTCTCGTGGAACATCTGTGTGATTCCACTTCTCATATTTCCTTCAAATCCCTGATCCCTCTTTTCCCCATGCAGCCTTGGACACAACCCTCTAATTCCTTCTTCCTACTGCAGGGGTTGCAAGTGCAGCACCTTTTTTAGCCTCTAGCCTTCCTTTTTCTTTCCTCTACCCCTTTGCCTTGCTATTTCCCCCTTCCTCTTCTCCTGTTGACCTTCAAAGCTTTTCACGGTCTAGCTCCTTCCTATCTCTCCTCTCTCATCTCACACTATTGCCCCGCTCGTGCTCTTCGCTCCTCTGATGCCATGTTTCTCGCCTGCCCAAGGGTCTCTACTTCCCTTGCTCGGCTTCGTCCCTTCTCTTCTGCTGCCCCTTACGCCTGGAACGCTCTTCCAGAACATCTGAGATCCACAAGTTCAATCGCAGCTTTTAAAGCTCAGGTAAAAAACTTTCTCTTTCCTAAAGCTTTTAAAACTTGATGTTGTTTGGACTTTATACTGTTAGTTTTATCCTACCCTGTGCCTGTTTACCCTACCCTGTGCCTGTTTGCATTCTCTTCCCCTCCTTATTGTTTTACCATGATTTAATTAGAATGTAAGCCTAAGCGGCAGGGTCTTGCTATTTACTGTTTTACTGTTTTACTCTGTACAGCACCATGTACATTGATGGTGCTATATATATATATAAATAAATAAATAAATAAATAAATAAATAAATAATAATAACTGCTATTTCCCCTTTACCCCTTTGCCTCTTTCTTTCTACCTCACTTCTTTAGCTCACTGTTGCTCCCCCACCCAACTTGGTCTTCCTCTACCTCTTTGCCTTGCTGTTTCTCCCCCCTCTCAGCCTCTAGCCTTGCTCTTTCTCTCCCCTTTGCCTTGCTATTTCTCTTCCCTGCCAGTCTCTACCCTCTCTCTTTCTCTCACCCCCTCCACCACCTCTTTAGCTCACCTTTGACTAGCCAGGCCCCCACGGCAGCTATTATGTGACTAGCCACATCCTTTGTCGGAGCCATTTTGTGATGGTGCCCACAGCAGTTTCTCAAATGTACCCATGGGTTGAAAATGATTGGGGACCCCAGTCCTATTGTAACTCAGCCTATAAGTAAGCCTAATTACATGGAACTGAAAGATCTGCGTATTGCTCTCATTTACCCATGTCTCTACTTCTCTTCACATCCTGTTATTTACCTTGAGACAAATTTTAGATTGTAAGCTCTTTGAGGCAGGAGCCTGCTCTTTTCTTGTTTTAGAGTTGGTGCATGTTTTCCAACTTTGGATTCCCAGATGTGACTGGATGACAACTCCCATCATTGCCAATTATTGACTGTGCTTGCTGGGGAAGATAGGACCTATAGTCCAACATATGAGAACCTGAGGTTGGGAATGTGTACAGCAGAGGTTGCATGTTTATCCAGTCAGCTAAACTCATATCCAAACAACGCTTCCATATAAATCAGTTTCCAACTCTATTGATAATATAACCTGAACTGCCAGCAATGCTTAAACACAGAAGATCAAATATTTAGTTGTAGAAGAAGAATGAATGGAAGGTTCAACAGAGGGAAAATAAAAACAGTTCTAAATGCAAAGACTGGGGTGGGGGGCAATATCAGAAGTAACACAAGGCCCAGTTGGGGCAGAACACACTCTGTGAAGTGCCATATGGAATCTGGAAATGCACTGTGCAAATGCACACTGATAGTGCTACATAACTTGTGGTATTGCATGTTGGGCGTTGTAGTAGAGGCATGGAAAGTAGCTGGGAGGAAGAGGAAGTGAAGGGAGGAGTCAGGAGGATTGCAGAGGAATAGTATTTGTTTGGGTTTCAGCTTTAGTGTAGGCTGAGAATAAAGAAGCATTTAAGTAGCAGTCTCCGGTGTCTTAAGGTTCTTGCAATACATCATGACTTCACAGAAATAAGCTTTATCTAAGTTTATCCTAAGCCTTCCACTAGACTTGAAATAGGTTAATTTATTGCCGTTCTCAAGGAACTATATATATTTGCTCACCCTGGGGAGGGCTGTGTGTGTGTGCATATGCGTTTACATGGGGAAACTGAAAATAGGTGTTATAGCCAGAACCATGGGCCAGGCCCTTTTTAAGTGAGGGCACAGGGTCCAGCTGCCCCAGGAGTTACACATGGAGGAGGACCACATCAGCTTTGACAGAAAGGCATTGCTGCATTATGGCCTACCTCCCCCCGCCCCATAATCCCATTAACTTGAGTCCCATCAGTCTAGTTGGGGGGGGGGGGAGATGAACTTCACCATAAGGTGGTAATGTTCTTTTACTATGAATTAAGTAAATTAAATATGCCTTAGAAACACACATTTTGGTTGGTGGCTAGTAGCAATACTGAGAAATTAAAGGAGGAGTAAAAGCAGAGGAGTAAAAGCATGGTGGTGAGAACGTGGATTCACTGAGGGAGGGGCCCATTGAGGGTGTTTTGCCCAAGGGCTCCCAGAACCTGGAGCCAGAACTGGTTCTAGCCCCAAAGTTATGAAAGCTCCACATATACAAAATATTTTATTTAAGTAGACCCTCCCCTGCCCCAGTTCGAAAGAATCATGGAAACAGAACACCCCAAATGCTCTACTTAGTGAATAAACACCCATTTCTTCTATAAATATGGCTCCTCCTGGCAGATGTTGTGGGAAAGGAGCGGCAGATAGAATTACACTGAAGCTGGACCAAGATATGGTGTTTCGATAGGAAATGGGGTGCCTCTAAAGACGGTTGAGAATTATTATTATTATTATTATTATTATTATTATTATTATTATTATTATTATTTATATATCGCCCCATAGCCAAAGCTCTCTGGGCTGTTTACAAAGATCAGATTAAAAAGACTGAACATTAAAAAATAATATACAAAATTTAAAAACAAAAACATAAAACAGCTAACATTTAAAACAATTTTTAAACACTCAGCCATGCCAAAGCTCATTTTGGAGTCAGTTAAAACTCAACATATGCTGTTAAATTCCTGGGAGAAAAGGAAAGTCTTAACCTGGCACCGAAAAGATAACAAAGTTGGCACCAGGTGGGGCTCATCAGGGAGATCATTCCATAATTGGGGGATACCACAGAAAAGCCCCTCTCCCTTGTTGGTGCAGAATGCTGTGCACAGATATTGGTGGGGGCCGTGTGGTCTGATCATATAATGCCAATACTGCACCAGCTGCATTTCTTGCCAGTGGATTTCTGAGCCCAATTTAAAGTACTGTTTTTAACCTTTCAAGCCTTAAATAGTTTGACCCCAAGGTACTTGAAAGGCCGCCTTCTCTTGTACCAGCCTGCCCACACGTTAAGGTCATGAACGGATGGCCTTTTCACTTGCCTGCTGCCAAGGCCAGTTAATCTGGTAAGTACAAGAGAGAGGGCCAGTTTTTTTTCCAATGTTGGCCCCGCATCTCTGGAATCAAAGAAACGCCCTGATGAAAGTTGATTCCGGAGATGCGGGGCCACCACTGAAAAGGCCATCCCATAATCTGTAGGCTGAAGGTTTAATTGGCGTAATCTGTTTTTATACTGTTTTATAGTATTTTATTACATATTTATTTATTGCCTCTTTGTATACTTTTGTATCTTTTTATAATCCTGTATAGAAATAATTTTAAATAAATAAGTATGGCTCTGTGAACCACATATTTATGAGCCATTGAAAACAAACAGCTACCAGTATCTTTGCTTCTGTCCTGCTGGTAGTTCCTTCCTTTTTGCCACGTTTAACATTTCCTCATAAAGAATTAATTTCCAGACATCTGCTTAATTGTTCTTTTACCCTGCAATTAGCTTTAGATCTGTATTTCCTTCTCTTGACAGAAACAAATTTGTGCTCTGCTCAGGCTTCCTAGTTATTCAACATAATCTGTATGATACCAGGATGAAATGTGAGTCATTACAAAGCATTTTGTAATGACGTCTGGGGAGGTCTGTAGTTCGGTACAGAACACACAAGCTCTGCGTACAGAAGATCTAAGGATCCAACCTTGGTATAGCCAGGTAGGGTTGGGGAAGGCTTCTTGCAACATGTGTTAGAAAAATTGTGGATTACAACCCAATAAAATAAAATAAAAAGTAATCTGGATGCAGTTTCAAAAAGAAAGTTTATTTTCCACCTCAGGTACCCTAGGCAAGGCCTTGAGCTCGTACAGAGCCTTCAAGAGCATCTTCACTCCAGTCATTCCTGTGACTGAAGAAGTCAGAACCTGAGAAGGAAGAAAATCACTTGCATAGACCAGATATGAGCAAAGGCAGTGTGTGCGTGTGGCTTCTAATAAGGCTGAAACATGTATAGACCAAGCTTCTGCAGTGATTCCTTAACATTTACTTTTACATTTCAACTTTAAAATTCAACTATTCTGTCACTTTACATGAAGATGATAATGGAAATAGCTCTATTTCCCTGTAAACGTCCATGATTATAGTACAGTATTGCACTGGAGGGGAGGGATCTCCTGTGTTTCCAATTTTTTAAACCCCAATTCATCTCTCCCCCCCCCTCAGCCCCTCCTGCTGTGTGTAGATAATCCAAGGGTGGCCATGACCTACATGGCGTAATCATGCGGATAAATTCTTCGCTGTGCCCTAAGTTTAAGTTCAAATCCTTTACTGATTACAAGGCGGTTCTGAGAGTTATCAAGGACTTACATTTAATCTTCAAGAAGCAGGAGTTGGGGAGAGATTCGAAACCCTTCTATTCACGCTGTTCCCTTCCTGAGTTCATAAGAGAACCAGCTCCAAAGAGCCACTTGTTCATTTTAGTGCCTGCCATCGTTTTTCGGTTCATTACACGCACACACATCAGGAAACAGTTTAACACAGAAAGAGACTGTTTATTTATTGTTCATTACAGTACCTCTTCAGTAATGTTCCCAGGGTGGCTTACAATGAAACAATGACACTATAAATACCCATAAGCAGAATGAATGAATAGGGCAGCAAGTTCCCAAAATCAACATGAGATTGGTTAAAAAGATGGTACGGAAAAACTGGTGGATCTAGGAAGGCTTTTGTCTGGCATTTAAAAAAGACAACAATGTAGGTACTAGGCCAGGGGAAACTTCAGAAGGTCCAGAGACCTATTTATTTATTTATTTATTTATTTATTGCGTTTATATCCTGCCATTTTCCTCCAAGGAACTCAAGGTAGCATACATAATCCTCTTCCTCCTTTCCACTTTATCCTCACAACAACAACCCTGTGAGGTAGGTTGGGTTGACTCACCCAGTGAGCTTTCATGGCCAAGTGGGGGACTAGAACCTGGATCTCCCGACTCCCAGTCCAACAATTTAGTCACTATTCCACACTGGACCCTACTGTAGGCTAGATTCCTGCTGCTGCCCCACAGAATTCTGGTGGAGGGAGCAACAGTGCAGGGGGAAAAAAACAAATATTGCCAATTTATGGAATGCTTCAATGGACAAATTTAGCTTGGGGAAAAAAAAGAC